>NW_007253561.1:210652-211410 GCF_000164805.1 Carlito syrichta | reverse complement strand
GGTGGCCGGGAACGGCCACTGCACTCCAGTCTGGGCAATGGAGTGAGACTCCAACTCAAAAAAAAAAAACCATAAATAAATAAATAAATAAATAAAAGAAGGAGACAAGGAAAGACAAAATATCACCTATCAGGTACAGTGTGTATAAATATCACAATGCTATTTAAATAAAAATAAAAATAAACTCAGATGTTCTCCGAGCGAGCTTTAAAAAAAAATGCAGAAAAAGGCCGAGTTCAGTGGCTCACACCTATAAGGCCAGCACTTCACGAGGTCAAGATGAGAGGATTGCCTGATTATTCGAGACCAGCCTGGGCAACCTGGCAAGACCTCATCTCTACAATAAATCAAAAAATTAGCTGGGCATGGTGGCGCCAGCTACTTAGAAGGTTGAGATGGAAGGAACACCTGAGCCCAGCAAGTGAACGCTGTGGTGGCTGTAAGTGTGCCACTGCACTCCAGCCTGGGTGACAGAGTCAGACTCTGACTCAAAAAAAACAAAAACAAAAAAAGGCTCAGTAATGAATAACTACTACATTAATATATTTGCATCTCCCTTTTAAATCCAGTTCACAATTTCACCACTTTGATATGGCTGAGTTAGGCAGTTGTACACGAATACTTGTTTTCTCCCTTCTTCTTTTTTTTATATCAATATTTTTTATTTTCATACTGTGGGGTACAGTTAAGGGTTAGGTATACAAATATGCTTCATTCAGGCACCCTTGTTGATAAGGGGTGTCTCCCCATCCCCAGAC
>NW_007253561.1:178384-210166 GCF_000164805.1 Carlito syrichta | reverse complement strand
TATATTCCCAGTAGGGGGATTGCAGGGTCATATGGGAGGTTGATATTTAGAGCTTTTAGGAATCACCACACTGTTTTCCACAGAGGTTGCACCAGTTTGCACACTCACCAATAGTGTAGGAGTGTTTCCTTTTCACCACACCCTCTCCAGCAACTGTTATCTTTTGAGTTATTGATAATTGCCATCCTGACTGGAGTTAGGTGGTATCTCACTGTGGTTTTGATTTGCATCTCCTTGATGATTAGTGAGGTTGAACATTTCTTCATGTGTCTGTTGGTTGCTTGGATGTCTTCCTTTGAGAAGTGTCTGTTCATATCTTTTGCCCACTTTATAATAGGGTTGTTTGTTTTTTTCTTTTCAGCACGTTTGAGTTCCTTGTAGATCCAAGATGTTAAGCCTTTGTCAGACCTGGAGTTGGCAAATACTTTTTTCCAGTCTGTGGGCTGTTTCCTTCTCTCTTGATGGTTTCTTTGGCTTTGCAGAAACTTGTCGGTTTAATGAGGTCCCACTTGTCTATCTTATCTCTTATGGCCTGTGGGTTTCAGGTTTTGTTCAGGAATTGGATGCCAGTTCCAATTTCTGTAAGGGTGTGTCCTGAATTTTCTAAGGTTCTTATGGTTTGAGGTTTTACATTTAGGTCTCTGATCCATTTAGAGTTAATTTTTGTGTATGAGGACCGATAGGGGTCTTGTTTAAGTCTTCTGCATGTCATCAGCCAGTTTTCCTAGCACCATTTACTGAATAGGTTCTCCTCTCCCCAGTGGTAGGTGGTGGGGGCTTTGTTGAAGATGAGTTGGTTGAGAAATTGAGGTTTAGCATCTGGGATCTCAATTTTATTCCATTGGTCTATATGCCTGTTTTTGTACCATTACTAAGCTGTTTTGATGATTTTAGCTTTATAGTAAAGTTTGAAGCCTGGTAATGTGATATTGCCTGCTTTGTTTTTTTTGCTGAGGATTGTTACAGCTATTCTTGGTCGTTTGTGTTTCCATATGAATTTCTGTGTTGTTTTTTCTAGGTCTGAGAAGAATGTTGCTGGTAATTTGATGAGTATTGCATTAAATCTGTAGATTGGCTTAGGTAGGATGGACATCTTCACAATGTTGATTCTTCCAATCCATGAGCATGGGATATTTTTCCACTTGTTTGTGTCATCTTTGATTTCTTTGCCAGTGTTTTGTAGTTTTCTTTGTAAAGGTTTTTCAAGTCTCTGGTTAGGAAGATGCCAATGTATTTCATTTTTTTGTGTGTTTATTGTGAATGGAATTGTGTTTTTTATTTGGGCTTCTGTTTGTTTATGATTGGTGTAAAGAAATACGATTGTCTTTTGTACATTTATTTTATATCCTGAGACTTTGCCAAAGTCCTTTATCAGCGTAAGGAGGTTTTTGACAGATTCTCTTGAGTTTTCAAGGTGTATGATCATGTCATCTGCAAAGAGAGATAACTTGACTTCCTCTTTTCCTATTTGGATAGCCCTGACTGCTTTCTCTTGTCTGATTGCTCTAGCCAGGACTTCCAATACTATATTGAACAGGAGGGGCGAGAGCGGGCATCCTTGTCTGGTTCCAGTTTTCAGGGGAAATTGTTCAAATTTTTGTCCATTTAGGAGTATGCTGGGTGTGGGTTTCTTGTAGATGGCTTTTACTATTTTGAGGTATGTTCCCCCTATGCCTAGATGTTCGAGGGTTTTTATCAAGAAGGAGTGCTGGATTTTATCAAAAGCTTTTTCTGCATCTGATGATATAATCATGTGGTTTTTGTTTTGACATCTGTTGATGTATTTAATACCATTTATGGCTTTATGAATGTTGAACCCGCCTTACATCCCAGGAATGAAGCCTACTTGGTCATGATGGATGATTTTTGAGATGTGTTGTTGAATCTGGTTTTTCTAGGATCTTGTTGAGAATTTTAGCATCTATGTTTATCAAAGATATTGGCCTGTAGTTCTCTTTCTTTGTTGGGTCTTTACCTGGCTAGGGTATCAATGTGATGTTAGCTTCATAAAATGATTTGGGGAGAATTCCATCTTTCTCAATCACCTGGAATACCTTCAGTAGGATTGGAATCAGCTCCTCATTAAATGTCTTGTAGAATTCTGCTGGACAGCCATCTGGACCCGGGCTTTTTTTTGTAGGTAGTTTTCTTATTATGTAGTCAATTTCCTTGGTTGTTATTCGTCTATTTAGGGTCTCAATTTCTTCTTGTTTCAACCTAGCCAGGTTGTGCAATGTCAGAAAGTCCTCCATTTCCTTAAGGTTTTCAAGTTTGTTTCCATACAAGTGTACATAGTAGTCTCTAATGATCTCTTGTATTTCTTCAGGGTCAGATGTGACTTCATCTTTTGTGTTTCTGATTGTGTTTATTTGGGCTTTTTCTCTCTTTTTCTTGGTCAGTCTAACTAGGGGACCATTGATCTTGTTTATCCTTTCGAAGAACCAGCTTTTTGTTTCATTGATTTTTTGTATTATCTTTTTGTCTTCTATGTCCTGGATTTGGGCTTTTATTTTGGTGATCTGGATTCTTCTGCTGAAATTAGGGTTTTGGAGGTCTTCCTTTTCCAACTTTCTTAGGTGGCT
Source organism: Carlito syrichta (assembly GCF_000164805.1). NCBI lineage: Eukaryota > Metazoa > Chordata > Mammalia > Primates > Tarsiidae > Carlito > Carlito syrichta. The sequence goes on along the minus strand of NW_007253561.1, from coordinate 207,584 downwards.
TGTTAGGCTATTAATTTGTGATCCTTCCATTTTCTTCATGTGCATTTGTAGGGATATAATTTCCCCTCTTACTACAGCTTTCATGACATCTCAGAGATTTTGGTAAGATGTTTCTTCATTTTCATTTGTTTCCAGGTACCTTTTAATCTCTGTTTTGATTTCATTATTGATCCAGGAGTTGTTTAGCATCATGCTGTTTAGTGTTCATGTCTTTATGGGTTTTGGGGGGCCTTGTTGGTGTTAATGTTTATTTTTATTCCACTGTAGTCCAAGAAGGTACATGGTAACATTTTGGTTCTTTTAACTTTGCTTATACTTGATTTATGGCCAAGTATGTGGTTGATCTTAGAGTACGTTCCATGTGGTGATGAGTGGAATGTATATTCTGTGGTCTTTGAATGGAGTGTTCTATAGGTATCAATTAAGTCCATTTGGTCAAGAGTCACATTGAGGTTTCAGATCTTGTTGCTGATTTTTTTGTCTTGATGATCTGTCTAGGATTGTGAGTGGGGTATTGAAGTCCCCAGCTATGATGGTGTTGGAGTCGATATCTTTTTTTTAGTTTACCTAGAAGCTGCTTTATGAAAGTTGGTGCTCCTATGTTGGTTGCATATAGGATGGATATTTCTTGTTGATGGATTGAATCTTTTATCATTATGTAGTGGCCTTCTGTATCTTTTTTGATTTTTGATAGGTTAAAGGGTATTTTGTCTGAGATTAAGATCACAACTCCTCCTTTCTTTTGTGTTCCGTTCACCTGAAAATTTGTTTCCCATCTCCTTACTTTGAGTCTGTGAGTGTCCTTTCTAGTGAGGTGAGTCTCTTGAAGGCAATAAATTGTTGCCTGGTGATATTTTATCCATTTTGCCATTCTATGTCTTTTCAGTGGTGCATTTAGTCCATTCACATTCAAACTAATTATTGAAATGTGAGAGTTGAGTCCTATCATAATGTTCTTACAGAGTTGTTGTTCTTTTTGTTTGTCTGTTGTCTTTCTTTTGGTTCTAGAGTTGGTTCATGTGTGTTTTTAATCTTTTGCCTGTACTCTTGTGAAGAACGTTGTTGTTCTTTTTTCCTTTTATTCTGTGCTCAATACTTTCTTAAGTGTTTCTTGTAGAGGTGGTCTGGTGGCAGCATAGGTTCTTAGGGATTGGATATCTGGGAAAGATTTTAATTCTCCCTCACTGATGAAGCTTAGCTTGGCTGGATAGGTTATTCTCAGTTGAAGTTGTTTATTTTTTAGAACTTTGAAGATAGGGCTCCAAGCTCTCTTAACCTGGAGGGCTTCTGTAGATAAATCTGCTGCTATTCTAATTAGTCTTCCCTGGTAGGTAGTCTGACATTTTTCTCTTGCTGTCTTTAGGATTTTTTATTTTATACCTACTTTGTTTAGGTGAATTATTATGTGTCTGGGAGTTGATCTTCTCATTTGTTGTCTTGCAGGGGTTCTCTGAATCTCTTGTGTTTGAATTTTTTCATCACTGATGAGATGAGGGAAGTTTTCTTGAATGATTTCATGAAATGTTTGTTCCAGTGTGGCCTCTGTTCTCTCTCTGCCTCAGGAAGGCCAATTACTCTTAGGTTCGGTCTCTTGACGTAATCATTCATCTCTTGAAGGTTTTGTTCAGTCTTTTTGAGCTTCTTTTCTATGTTTTTGAAGTTTGGGTTAGTTCTGTGTTTTGGTCTTCGAGTTCTGAGATTCTTTCTTCTGCTTGACTAATTCTGCTTTCCATGTTATTAGTTTGTTATTTATTTCCATCACAGTATTCTTTACTGCTGTTATTTCTAACATCAGCTCCTTCCTATTTTCCTCTTGTCTCTCCTCAATTTTTTTTATTCTCTCTGTTAATGTCTTGATGTCTGGCTTTGTTTCATGTGACCAGTCATTCTGGGAGCTCTTCATTGTGTTCTAAAGTCTGTTTTCTTAGTGTGAGACCTATATTCTTCTTTTGGTTTTCTTCATTTGTGCAGTTTTTCCCCCTCCCTACTTTTTCCTTCCCTCCATGTCACCGTCTTCTTTTATTCTGTTATTCAGGGGTGGGGGGGTTGGTTTTTACTTCTGTTTGTTCAATCTCCTATTCTTCTTTATGTATGTCCTCTTACTTTGTTCAGTTCTGGAGTTGCACTGTAGGTTGTGGGTGGTCCCTTTTTACAGTTTTGAGATTTACTTAATGGGGGAGCTGTGATTCAAAATCTATCTGCTGGTCCAGGTATCCGCTGACAGTTGTATGAATAATCTGAAACCCACTTCCCACTGCCTTGGAATCTGTCCATGCAGTGGGGTTGTAGGTTTACTCCCTGAAGTAAAATGTGGTTAACAGAGGGAAGAGAATGGAGCAGGCAGTGGGGTGAAGAGGGGGATGGAGAGAGAGAAGAGTAAGGGTGAAAACAGATGAGTGTACCAACAAATGGAGAAAGAGACAAAAACTGAAACAGGTAAAAACAATATGGCTCAGCCTGTAATCCCACGCCTTTGGGAGGCTGAGGTGAGTGGATTGCCTCAGCCCACAGGTTCGAGACCCACCTAGGCAGCGAGACCTCATCTCTACAATAAATCAAAAAATTAGCTGGGCGTGGTAGCACGCGTCTGTAATTCCGGCTACTCAGAAGGCTGAGGCGGAAGGATCGCCGGAGCCCAGCAGGTCGAGGCTGCGGTGGCCAGGAGCAGCCACTGCACTCCAGTCTGGGCAAAGAGTAAGACTCCAACTCAAAAAACAAAACAAACAAACAAAGTAGACCATGGCTACAAACTTACCAACTCCCATACAAAAAAACCTAAATCATACAATGCTGCTAACATACAAGCTTACCAACCTCCTTATTGGTGTGCTATTCCTCTATACAAAGATATGGTTTACAGAGAGAAGAAAAGAAAATAAGGGAAAAGAAGGAGAAAAAAAGTGGGGGGGGAACAAAACAGAAGGAATAGAATCAAGTCAGTAGACTAACAGAACCAATCAAGCATACTCTGAGACTTTTTGTTTATGTTGAATGTCCTTTCAGCTCTGATTTCTAGCTGTCTTTTCAGGCTGGTAAGTTTGTTCACAGTTAGGATCAGTTGCACCTGGCCTGCTGTGAAGGGCAGTTCAGATCATCACTCAGTTCACCATTACCCCTTTCACCACTCAGATCTGGCCTGTGTCTGTCAGGTTTCCATTTTTCCCCTTTCAGTGTTGTTACCTAGAATCACCAGCAGGTAGTGCTATCCTTCGCTCCAGATGGTCTTTATCTCAGCTGCTCGCCCACCCCTAAGGGGAGGGAGATGTTGTCTCAAGGCACACGGGAGAAGACCCATGGCCTGGCAGGACGTCACGGTGGTAGTAGAACTCAGCAGATCTTGCTCGCAGGGGCTTCAAGGTCTGAAGTCGTGGATCACCTCAGGCATGGGCTGTGTGATGTGGAATTGCTGCCTTGGCGGCAGCAGCTATAACTCACCTCAGGCACTGACAGTGCAATGTGTAATGGCTGCCTCAGAGGCAGTGGCAGTGGCTGCGGCTTGCCTCAGGTACTGGCGGTGTGATGTGGAATGGCTTCTGGCTGTGGCGGCAGCAGCAGCAGCGGTCTTCTCCCTTCTTCTAAAGTGATGTCAGAAATCTTTTTGAAATAAAGGGCCAGGTAATCCATATGTTAGGTTTTGTAAGCCAGATGGTCCCTGTTATAACTCTTCTGCCCTGCCATTGTTACACAAGAGCAGCTGTAGATAGTATGTAAATGAATGAGCATGACTGTACTACTTTTTTAATTTAATAAATGAGAATTTTTATTTCAATTTTATAATCTGCATGGCCCAGAAACCATATAAGTAAGAAGAAATCAGTATAATTTTACTTTTTATTACTTAGTAGTGGTGAGTAGTGTCGTTATTTTTGGTAAAGAAAAGATGCTAGTTTTATGTACACTTTTTAAAAATTGCTTAGAATCTAGTGGTGGATACCAATATGCAAGAATGTAATTTAAAAGTGAAGCATGCTGGAATCCCAGATGTACTTCTAATTAAATAATAACCTTTCACAAGGGGGTTTGCCATTTAGTGTGGGTGACTGTGTTCTAATAAAAGTTCATAGGAGTCCTCTCTGATACAATCGAGAGATGTTCCAAGACCCCCAATGGATGCCTGAATCTACGGATAGTACTGAACTCTATATATACCATATATACATTAGGCACAACAGACATTAGCAATAATTACTAAAAATAAAATAGAACAATTATAACAATATACCACTCAATTTCCTGGATACAAGATCCATTCTTACTTCAGATTATAGCAACCTCAGCATATAATTTCTTTTCTTGCCTTATTAAGTCAAGAACTTTCACCTTTTAACTTAAAGGAAGCACTTTAGAGCTTCTCTTTGACATATCTGAATTGCTGACATCATTACCTATGTGCTCTGGGGCCCTACTCAAAGTAAAATAAGAGTGACTTGATCACAAGCACTGTGATACTAGGACGGGGCAGTCAATTTGATAAATGAGATGGCTACTAAGTAGCTGATGACTAAGATAGCATCTATGCACAGGTAGATTGGACAGAGAAAGGATTTACATCCCAGGCAGGTATGAGATTTCATCATGGTACTTAGAATAGCACACAGTTTAAAACATATGGATTGTTTATTTCTGAAACTTTTGATTTAAAATTTTCCCACCATGATTGAACATGGGGTAACCAACCATGGAAAAGGAAACTGCCAATAAGGGTGTACTACTATATTTATGGACACTGAAATTTGAATTTCACATAATTTTTACATCATAAATTATTATTATTCTTTTGATTTTTTTTGAGTCAGAGTCTCACTCTGTTGACCAGGCTGGAGTGTGGTGGTACACTCATGGCCATCGCAGCCTCTACCTGCTGAACTTGGGCAATCCTTCCACCTCAGCCTTCCAAGTAACTGGAACTACAGATGCACCACCACACCCAGATAATTTTTTGATTTATTGTAGAGACGTGGTCTCACCGATTTGCCCAGGCTGGTCTCAAACCCCTGGGCTCAGGCAATCCTCATGCCTCCACCTCCCAAAGTGCTAGGATTACAGGTGTGAGCCATCCCACTTGGCCTTCTTTAGATTTTTTTTTAAAACCACTTAAAAATGTGAAAACCATTCTTAGCTTGAAGGTCACTTAAAATCAGATAGTGAGTCAGACTTGACCCATGGGTATAGTTTATCAATTCTTGTATGAAATTAACAGATTTCTTGATTTTTAGCTGGCACACAGATGCCCAAAATAAAGAATATTTTTTTCAGACTATGATCACATGACTGCATTATGGTTAGTGGGATGTAGGTGGAAATGATATATGCAAACGCTGAGTTATATTCTGAAAGGGCAGTGGTGAAATCTCCCTCTTCTCTTTACCTTTTTCTTCTTCTCATTGGCTAGAATGAAGATTGTCTCTGACCATGTAAGTGACAGAATGCCCACGGACTGGTGGAACAAATAGAAAACTTGAATTCTTGGCTCTAGACTGTGTGCAGTCACACTGTTATGAGAATGAGCAAGAAATGACGATCTTGTCTAAACTTCTCTTTAGAACCCTTTCACACACCCCCAAATCTATATTCTAATTAGTTTAGCTAGCATCTCTTCTTAATGTAATGACAAGTTAATGTGTTATACTTTCAAGAAGCATTGTAGATAGTGAGTGGCTAACACTTTTGTGTGATGTTAAAAAATTCATACTTGGTTACTTGCCAAGTCAGGATAGTTTGGATACAGGATAGCTTAAACAGTTTTTAAAAGCTAGAATTTCCAAAAATTTGCAGGTATTTTCATTTTCTTCTGACTGGCGATTTCCTTGCATTTGGAAGTGAACAAATATAATTTTTCTTTCTTTTCCCTCACCTCTATTACACTTATAGCCAGGGGAGAACCAATATTAATTTGGAAAAACATAAATAATCTATTTATAATCTCTGAGGAAGAATTAATTCACATTGTCTTTTGGGGATCTCATTTATATTCATGAACAGGTTTAAAAATTTCCTCCTCCCAAAGTATTTCATGGTCCTATGGGTGTTCACATTTATATGATAAAAGAAATAAATTGTAGTCATACTGGACATGTTTATCTTGTAAGTATTTTATATTTTCCACAGTAGAACTTGGGGGTTCCAGGCTGGGAAAAGCACTGAAAAAAAAGATCTCACAGCCTCAAAATCTGAAAACCACTATGAGATTCACCAACTACTCTTGGCAGCCCCAGAGGATCAGGCATTGTGCAGACACAATTGTTTGAGTTTTTGTACTGACACGAAGTATTTCCCATTCATCTCTTTCCCCTTTCTCTAACCTCTTTCTCTCTCTGCCAAAAACTCAACTTGCTTTAAGTAGGCACAGTCTTCCAAGTCCTGGCTGTTAGTGTCCTCGAGAGGTTTCAGGGAGAAGCAGTCTTGGCTGAGAGTTAGAGCCAGAGGCCAGCCAGCGAAGGGAACAATGTCTGGGTTTTGAGAACAGCTGGAGCTTCAGAGGGAGAAAAGCAGCTTGGTGAATGAGGAAAGAATGTGCTTGTCACTTCAAGAGGCAAGAAACTTAGACTTCCCTCCTGCTTCTGCCAACAAGTGTTTATTAGAAAGGGCAGAGTGGTGATGATGGCAGGTGACTTTTGGTTGGGATATTATGGAATTTTTCATGTTTATTTTACCTTTTCAAAGAGCAGATAAATGTACAAATCCCACATGATAACTATTCTGAATTCTGTTCATGTTTTTGTTGGATATAAGCATTGTTTCTCAGAGTTATTTTTAAGAATGCTGCCCCTGACCCATTTTGAAACTCTGCTTGCTTTTCTTGCATGTAAGTTAATATTTGTTACAGGGATTTTAGAGAAAAGTAGTAGGAGGTATTAAGGAGAAAGTGAACGTCTGAGGGCAGAAGGATCCTATTCTGAGAGCATTAGCTGAATTTACAGTTGGGAGGAATGAAATGGTCTATGTAGACAAACTAGGGAAGTTTTAGCTGAAGCCAAAAGTAAGCCTATGAAAAGACTGACAACATAGAAAAAAAAAAATTTTTTTTAAGCTATTACACATTTTAGTCATGATTTGATTCATCTCTGATATTCCTGAATTCTTATGGAAATGGCTAGAACACCAGGGACTATTTTTCCACTCTAAATTCCATTTGTTAGACTTGGAAAGTGTGTGCTGATTTTAAGTATCACTTATAAGATGAACAAAAAGTTAATGTTCAATGTTAATATTCAAATAATAATGATTGCTGCCATTTTAAGATCTTGTGTCTTCCTTTCTCAACTCTCAACATTTTCAGGATTGGAACAAGTATTCTTGAGTTCCAGCTGTGTGACAGACCCCTGTACTAGATAATTTCCTTGTAAGAACCTGTTAAATAAAATTATTATATTTGTTTTAAAGATGGGGGACTAAGGCTCACTGAGGGTCCTCATAATTTGTCTAGTATTACCTGATATCCTATTGAATGGTAAAGTCGGGTTATCTGGATTTAAACATGATTTTGATTCCAAAGCTTACGCTCTCTCCACTATTCCATTTTGTCTACATAGTCAAATGTGGATTGATTGTGTTTAAATTGATTAATCATTCAAATCGATTGATCAGAAATAACCCATATACATTATTTAGTACTCCTCTTTTGTTATTGTGATTTTAGGTAATGGGACTTAGTTGCAAGGATGCAATGAACCACAGAATCTTCAACTATCTATTCACTTTGGGCTCCCGTGTTTCAAATATTGGAATATCTGTCACTTCTCACGATGGTGTCCTTGGCCTGGCAAATTTTTATTTTATTTTATTTTATTTTAAAGATGTGGGGTACAATTTAGAGTCAGATATACAAGTGGACACCATACAGGTAAAGTTTGTGCCTCTCTTTGGTCCCCACTTTGCCTGGTTTGAGATCAGGTACTCTTATTGATGTTATGTCCCCACCCGTACCCTGGCAGTATCCTGCTACTGCCAATCCCTTTGTAATGTGTTATGGTAAATGTTCAGGTTCTGCTAATGAGTGAGACCTGGCAAGTTTTATGCAAGCCACCTCAGATGTGGTGGCCTCCTTCAAGTCCAAACTGGTTGGTAACTTGCCTTTAACTTGGGCACTTGTCTCTGAGGCCAAAGTGGCAGGTATTGCTCAGCATATACAGTGTAAGCATAGCAACTTTTTGCAGAAACTGTCATTTTGGGCTGCTGCTGTCTCTTAGAAAGGTACTGTGAACAAAGCAGAAACTTCTTCTTCTTCTTCCTAGCACAACTATGAAGAGACCAAAAAAATGTAAATAAGTCAGTGATCAACCTAAATGACCATCAGTGAATCAGTGGATAACGAAAATGTGGTACACACACACACACACACACACACACACACACACACACACACACACACACTATGGAATACTATTCAGCCATCCAAAAAATGAAATAATGTCTTTTGCAGAAACTTGGATGGCATTCGAATGAACTAACACAGGAACAGAAAACCAAACACTGCGTGTTCTCACTTTTAGGTGGGTGCTGACCTAAGGATCTGCAAAGGCATAGCGAATGGTGCTACGGATGTTGGAGACTCAGGGTGGGGAGAAAGGGTGGCGTACAATGTGCACAAGTGGGAGTGATGAATACAATTAAAACCCAGACTTCTTTGCCACTATACAATGCAGTCTTGTAACCAAAAACTAGTTGTACACCTAAAGTGATTGAGTTAAGAAATTTAAAAAAAATGAAAGAAGAAAACATTGGAATATGCTATGTTACATTCATACCTTGGGCTACAAGGCAATTATTAAAATAAGGGGGTAGATTTACACGTACTGACTTAGAAAGTTGTCCATAACGTATTGTTAAGTAAGAAAGAAAAACTGCTTACCAAAGTGCATAGGTATATAGAGCTACCTTTATAAATTTATTTAAAAACTACTGAAAAAGAATAAGCCATATTTAGGGTAGGATGGGATGGGTGCCAGAGAATAATACTTTTTACTTTATGTCATTTATAAGGATGGGAATTAGAAGAAAGTATATTGGACAACCAAGATATGTTATAATACAAATGACACTTCATCTGGAACTAACAAAGGAAAATATTGATTATTCATAATGCTTGGAGGAATCAAAGCACTATTTCTTCGTCCTTTCCTTTTATTTTTTCAATTAGAAATTTAAAAAATTTCAGTGAATGAAGTAATAAAATCAAAAAGTCAATGAACTTTAGGAGATATCTTGGGAGCAAAATCTATTGCAATCTTTATTCACCAGCACCAAAAGTATTTTCAATTGATTGGCACATATTTTTGAGTGCTTACTTTATGTTAATCATAATGAGATTATCAAGAATACATTTTTGAAATGGGAAGAATTCTCAGGTTTCAGAGATCATCATTTTCCTTTGCTATATTTACTAATTCAGTAAAGTCAACACAAATACTGCTGAGTGACTTAACTACTATAGAGATGTAAAAGGACATTTGTTGTTGTTGTTGTTTGAGGAGTCTCACTCACCCAGACTGGAGTGCAGTGGTATGTTCATGGCCACCGCAACCTCGGCCTGCTGGGCTCAGATGACCTTTCCATCTCAGCCTTCCAGGTAGTTGGAACTACAGGTGCCCGCCACCATGCCCAGCTAATTCTCTAATTTATTGTAGAGATGAGGTCTCACCAAGTTGTCCAGACTGGTCTCAAATCCCTGGGCTCAGGCAATCCTCTTGCCTCTGCCTCCCAAAGTGCTGGCATTACATGCATGAGCCACCTCACCCGGCCTAAAAGCATGTTTTATAATCTAGAATATTTAATTAATCAGAACTTCGATTCCTCCAAGCATTATGAATAATCAATATTTTCCTTTGTTAGTTCCAGATGAAGTGTCATTTGTATTATAACATATCTTGGTTGTCCAATATACTTTCTTCCAAATCTTTCTTCACCACAATGATGGGGATGAATTCCAGTGGAAACTGTGTGCTCTCATTCCTGTGAATTGAGGAGTAATATTTTTATGTTATTGTTTTCTATAAAAAGACCTAAAGCCATTTGCACATGCTTGGCAATTTAAAAGTTTCAACAAACTAATGCTTGATAATAAAAGCTGAACAATTTCTCACAAGGATAAAATAAATGGAAGCTTTATTTTACAACTCCTTTTAAAAATATCATAGAACCAATACTATGGGTATAATAGAACTTGGCTTTTGAGTCAATTTAGACAAAACATATAAAAAGTTTTGTCTTTTTACTGGCACTCTACTTGTGGGGAAACGTGTATCAGAGCATTTGTTGGTGATACAACTTTACAGGCTCCATGTTGCTGTTGCCTTTATTGTAAAAATGGAATTTTTATTTTTAGAGACAGAATCTTGCTCTGTCATCCAGGTTGGAGTGCAGTAGAGTGATCACAGCTCATCATAGCCTTGAACTCCTGGGATTAAGTGATCATCAGCCCCCGAGTAGCTGGGACTATAAGTGTGCACCACCATGCCTGGCTAATTTAATTTTTTTTTAATTGTAGAGACTGTTTTTTTTTTTTATTTTTTAAATTTTGTCCTGGGTAGTGTCAAACTCCTGGCCTCAAGCAACACTCCTGCTGTGGCCTTCCAAGTGCTGGGATTCTAGATGTAAGTCACAGCATTCGGCCTGAATATTTCTTGATTTTTTTTTGTAGAGACAAGGTCTTGCTATGTTGCCCAGACTGGCCTTGAATCATCTCTGTCTCCTGAAGTGCTGGGATTACAGACATGAGCCACTGCGCTCGGCCCGAGCATTTCTTTCTTCCTTTTTTTTTTTTTTGAGTTGGAGTCTCACTTCACTGCCCAAGCCAGAGTACAGTGGCATGCTCACAGCCACCCCATGCTGGGCTCAGGCGATCCTTCCGCCTCAGCCTTCCAAGTAGCCAGAAGTACAGGTGTGCGCTACCATGGTCGGATAATTTTTTGATTTATTGTAGAGATGTGGTCTCACCAAGTTACCCAGGCTGTTCTTGAACCCGTGGGCTCAGGCAGTCCCCTCACCTTGGTCACCCAAAGTGTTGGGATTACAGGCATGAGCCTCTGCGCCAGGCCTGAATATTTCTTTCTTTTTTTTTTTTTTTAGAAAGCAGGATTTATTGAGAGGACAGAAAAGCTCCCACAGTGGGAGGGGACCTGAGGGGGTTGCCCCTGAATATTTCTTACAAGCATACTTCTGTGTGTCTAAAATTGAAAAACCTATTTGCAGATATTATATTCAAATATTTTAGTGAGTCACTAATTATTTAATAAAAAAAATTTATTAAGAAGTAATTGTTAATAGATTTCCTGGTTTAGATGTGTCATTGTCAATATTTGAAAGGTTCATATATTCAACAGTATAGAACAGCTAGACGGAAACATTGTCTGCGTATATCAACTGGTCAATATACCAAACCTGTGCTTATTTAGGACTCTGGGCTGCCACAGAGATTGTCTGACCCTCACTTTTTGGGCTTAGAAACTAAGTTTTGTCAGTGCTTGGATTGTCTGGCATCAGGAAGTCTAAAAGCTTAGGAGACCCACGAAAACTTTACATATAGCAATTCTGCAGGTGATTAACCACATTTGCTGCTGGAGACAGTCTGCTTGGAGAAGTCCTGGTTTTCCATTTTATGAGATTTTGACCTTGGTCAAGTTATTAAACTAAGATTCAGTGTCATCATCTGAAAAGTTAGGATAGTAACAGCACCTTACAGGTTACTAGAAAGTTTGAATGAAATGGTGCTTGTCAAGCACTTTTAGCCCAATTCCTGGTAATACTAACAGCTCAGTAAATTTTAGATGTTAAGACTGTTATAGATGATAACGCCACTGTTGTAGTTGTCCTCCTCCTCCTCCTCCATTAGTATTTTTATTACATAAACCTACAAGTTAATATAAAATTATAACGGGAATGGTATAGTGCCTGAAATGCTTGTGTGACCTCTTAACATAGTATTCCATTTCTTAAAGATAATTTAGACACAGACAGTAATTAGAAAGCTGTCTTATTAATGAGGACAAAAGACTGTTTACAGACAAAATAAAACATTAATTTGTTGTTGTTTTTGCTTTTAACTGGAATAAACTCATCCGAATATGGGAATCTTTGGTTATCCTTGATGACAGAATGCGGACTGGCGAGTATACTTTTGGTTGATTAATTATTTTTATTGAGATAAAATTCAAGTAAACATAAATTAGCCATTTTAAAGTATACAATTCCTTGACATGTATTGTATCCCCAGCATTGTGCAACCACTCCCTCTGTCTAGTTTCAAAACCTTTTCATCCCCTCAAATGAAAGCCCAGTGAGCAGTCACTCTCTATTTCCTGCTCTCACCAGTCTCTGGCAACCACTAATCTGCTTTTTGTCTTTATGGTTTGGCCTAATCTAGCTATTTCACGTAGATGGACTCACACAATACGTATTTATGTGAGTCCTTTCATATAGCACAGTATTTTCAGAGTTTATCTGCATCATGGCATGCTTAGTACCTTATTCCTCTTTTAGGACTGAGTAATATTTCATTGTATGCATATATCACATTTAAAAATGCATTCTTTGGTCTTTGATTTGTTTCTAAAAATGGAAAATTTCTAAATCAGTACAGTCCATAGACAAATACTTTCAAGCCAGGCTCGGTGGCTCAGCCTGTAATCCCAGCACTTTGGGAGGCCAAGGTGAGTGGATTTCCTAAACCCGTGGGTTTGAGACCTGCCCGGGCCAGCCTGGGCAACTTGGTGAGACCTTGTCTCTACAATAAATCAAAAGTTAGCTGGGTGTGTAGTTCCAGCTACTTGGAAGGCTGAGGTGGAAGGATTGCTGGAGCCCAGCAAGTTGATGTTGGAGTGGCCAGGAGTGTGCCACTGCACTCCAGCCTGGGCGACAGAGTGAGACTCTAACTCAAAAAATATATATATTTTCAACAGGATTCATAAGGGACAATGTTGGGACAATTAGACCAAAATTCTACATTTATCTAGCTATCACTGGATCTTCAGTGACTAGCACAGACTGTGTCACATAGTAGATACTCAGTAGATATTTACTGCATGCATGAATGAATAAATCATTGTAATATGACGTTACAAACTTACAGGTAGAATCATTGTTCCCTAATACACAAACCCATTGAAAGGCAGAGGACAAGGAAGCATACAGGTTGAGTCAACACATAAGGGCACAAAGCAGGATGGAGACGGTGGATCTTGAGGGGCAAACTGAGAAGGCCAACACATGCACCAAGTGTCACTCTGGCCACAAGGGAGGACATAGCTGATCTCTTATCTTATTCAGGGCCATATCACTATGCATGTTCAGTACCATAGACATATGTCCCCTACTTGTACTCTGGTCTGTTTAACTTCTCATATTCTGGCTATAATTCAGGGAGTTAAAATGGCATGTCAAAAATAATGCTTTTACTTTAAAATGTAAACAAAACAAAAAAGTAATACTTTTGATTAGCATACAGTTACATTTTTGGACATAGCTGACATTTAAGATGCATGAAGTGACAGTCACGCTAACCTAGAAGAAAAACAACAACTTGCCACACTATGTATGTCATATGCCCTAGATCTGATGGCAAAGATATTAAATGAAATTAATAGAAACTTTGCCAGTTTAAGAAATGTAGGAAAAGATCTTGTGCTGAAAAAACTCACCACATATTTGTAAACATAGATCAGCTTCAGGATATAATTTTCCTTGGTCATGGTAGTTGAAGAATGAGTTTTCTTAGCCTATTTTATGAGCATAATCAGAATACTTTCATCACCCAAGCACCATTTGGTTATAGGTGGGATTATAATAATTTTTCTCTGCTTCAGAATTGCTTGATGCTTCACATGCTATAATTTTAAAAACTGGGAATAAATTTAATGGTACTTTTATTTGGCTAACTTAATTCAAGATTTAAAAATTAGTGCTTATGGTTATGGATAATTTTTCAACAACAGTTCTGTGATTTATGGACTTGCCAGGAACTAGATTCAGGTTGTAAACATAGCACTTTGATGTATGTTATTGAGGAATTTAAAAAATTAAGAAATTGGAAGAAAAAAACATATACAAGTAAATAAAAGAAAACAAGAAATGGCTAAAGAAATGGAGAACTTAAAGAAGAAGGCATTTTTGATTTTTTGGTGGGAGAGTTGGGATCTCACTCTGTTGTCCAAGTTGGAGTGCAGTGGCATGATCACAGCTCACCGCAGCCTCGATCTCCTGGGCTCAGATGATCCTTGTGCCTCAGCTTCCAAAGTAGCTGGAACTACAGGTGTGTACCACCAACATCTGGCTCATTTATTTTTATTTTTGTAGGGAGGGGGATCTTGCTATGTTGCCTAGGCTAGTCTCGAACTCCTGGTTTATGCAGTTCTCCCATCCCAGTCTCCCAAAGTTTTGGGATTACAAGCATGAGGCACAGCCAGAATCCATATAATTTGAAAAACTATATGGACAATGTTGACCCACTGAGTCTTTCTCTTTATTAAGGACACAAAGTAGGCTGGGTGCAGTGGCTCAAACCTGTAATCCCAGTGCTTTGAGAGGCTGAGGCGGGAGGATTGCTTGAGCCCAGGAATTGAAGACCAGCTTGGGCAATATAGTAAGGCCTCTTCTGTATTAAATAAATAAATAAATAAGTAAATAAACAAATACATACATACATACAATTTTTACTTTCTTTTTTTTTTTTTTTTTTTTTGAGTTGGAGTCTCACTCTGTCACCCAGACTAGAGTGCAGTGGCCGCTCCCGGCCACCGCAGCCTCGAACAGCTGGGCTCCGGCGATCCTTCCGTCTCAGCCTCCCAAGTAGCTGGAACTACAGGCGTGCACTACCACGCCTGGCTCGTTTTGATTTATTGTAGAGATGAGGTCTTGCCAAGTTGCCCAGGCAGGTCTCGAACCCGCAGGCTCAGTCAATCCATTCACCTCAGCCTCCCAAGGCGTGGGATTATAGGCTGAGCCACCGAGCACGGCCAATTTTTACTTTTAATTATTTTTATTTTAAAGATGTGGGGTACAATTCAGGTTAGGTAAACAAATGTTCATTATGCAGTTACCTTTGTTGATGAGGTGTGCCCCTCTTCCCCTGGCAGATTCCCACTACTGCCAATCCTGCCTCCCCCTCCCCCCAGCGATTTCCTGCTACTGCCAATCCTTTTCTTATAGTGTTACAATAATTGTTCAAGATCCACTTACAAGTGAGAGCATGTGTTTGTTTCTGCGATAGATCATTCAGTATCATAGACTCTAAGGCCATCCAGGTTGCTGCGAAGTTCATGATTTTGTCTTTCTTTATGGCTGTGTAATATTTCATCATGTATATGTACCACATTTTAAAAATCCAGTCCTCTTTTGATGGGCAGCATGGTTGAGTCCATGTTCTTGCTACTGTGAACAATGCTGTGATATACATGTGCAGGTATCTTTTTTATAGATTTGAGTTCTTCTGGGTATATTCCTGGTAGGGAAATCATGGGTCGTATGGAAGGTTTTTAGATCTTTTAGGAATCGTCACACCGTTTTCCACAGAGACCGTACTAGTTTACACTTCCACCAATAGTGTAGAAGTGGTGTTCCCTTTTCACTGCATCCTCTCCAGCATCTGTTGTTTTTTGAATTATTGATGATGGCCATCCTAACTGGAGTTAGGTGGTATCTCAGTGTAGTTTTAATTTGCATTTCTTTGATGATTAATGAGGCTGAGCAGTTTTTCATGTATCTGTTGGCTGCTCGTATGTCTTCTTTTGAGAAGTGTCTATTCATATATTTTTGCCCACTTTGTAATGGGCTGTTTTCTTTTTTCTTTTTGGCATGTTTGAGTTCCTTGTAGATACTAGATGTTAGGCCTTTGTCAGACATACAGTTGGCAAATATTTTTCCCAGTCTGTGGATTGTCTCCTTGCTCTCTTGATGGTTTCTTTGGCTTTGCAGAAGCTCGTCTGTTTAATGAGATCCTACTTGTCTATCTTATCTCTTATGGCATGGGCATTTGGGGTTTTGATCAGGAATTTTGGTTGCCAGTTCCAATTTCCATAAGAGTGTCTCCTTCATTTTCTAAGGTTCTTATTTTGAGGTTTTGCATTTAGGTCTTTGATTCATTTAGAAGTCATTTTTGAAATACAAAAATTTTAAAAAGGGCACACAGTAATGAATTTAATGAATATGAGTTAAAGATATGCACACTGGATTCAAATAGACTTGGGTTAGAGCACTGACTCCAAACACTTAATAGCAGTACACAACCTTGGACAGATTCCTTAACTCTCCTGACCTTCAATTTTCTCATATAAAAAAATACAGATAATAGCAGTGATTACCTCACAAAGTTGTTGGGAGGATTCAATGAGCTCAGCTTTGCACTCTGATGCATAGTAATGTCTAGTGAAATGTCAGCTATCTTTAATGTTTAAAGTCAAGAACATTCAAATATTGGTGTGGATCATCAAAGGATTTTTCCCTTGAGACCACTGAGACACTGAGTATCTCCCCTGTCTGTCAGCAACATTTCTCTTCAGATGATCTATTTAGGTATTTTTCTAGTCCACAATCTTGAGCAAACTGTTGTAAAAATCCTTTTTGCTCTGTCACTGCGGGCTTTCTGTCTCTGGGAAGGGAATTTTTTCCTATTTGAATTCCATGTTTGTCACTCTGCAGTGAGTTGAAATCAGAGCCTTGCTGCTGATGGGTCTGCATCAAAGCTTCCAGTGGGGAGTCAGTGCCTGACTGTCGCTATTGTGCCCCATGCTTATCTCTTGAAGTTTAGGTTGAAGACAGTACAAACCTTTATCTCTCTGATATTTTCTCCAAAGCCAAGAGTGGTGACTCTGTGGGTACATGGCAGGTAAAAAGGCCAGAAAATTGACACTCTCTAGAAGCAACTTTTGCTAATAGCTATCTAGAGTTGATGGATAAGTTTGTCAGCTCCTTTACTCCCAGGGTGAGGAAATGTTCTTTTTCACTGTTGTCCCGTAGGAATCAGTCCTTGTCACCTATGTGATAACTCATCTTTCATTGACTAACTGCATTTCTTGGCTTATTTCCCCCACCCTTCTCCAGTGTTTTGGGGATCACCTCTCAAATATATTGCTTGCATTAAAAATTCTTGTTTTAGCCAGGCATGGTGGTTCTTGCCTGTAATCCCAGCACTGTGGGAGGCTGAGGCAAGAAGATTGCTTGAGTCCTGGAATTCTAGACCAGCTTGGGCAACATAGTGAAACCTCATCTCTACAATAAAATAAAAAAATTAGGCAGGCATGGTGGCACATGCTGGTAATCCCAGCTACTTGGGAGGCTGAGGTAGAAGGATCTCCTGAGTCAAGGAAGTCAAGGCTGTGGTGAGCTGTGATTGGAGCTGCACTCCAACCTGGGTGACAGAGCGAGACCTTGTCTCAAAATAAAATAAAATCCTTGTTTCAGAAACTGCTTTTGGGGAAGCCACACTGAGGTTGATGTCAGTGGCTTTCTTTCATGTTTTAAGAGCAATAAACGTTGCAATAGCAATTACAGGAGATTTTATGTGAATGAGAAAGATAGAATTTATGGGGAAATAGGAAAATTGAATGTGCATTTTAGTTATAAACATCTTATTGAATATTAAGTGCCAGAAACTGGGCTAAACTCTGGGAGCATAAGTGATGGATCCTGACCTGGAGAGACTCATTTGCTTCTAGGAAAGACTAACAACAATTCCTTATCCAACTCCAAGGTAATCTGTGACTGAAGAAAGTGAGTGTCAAGTGCTATGGCAGTACAGATGGGAGAGGAGTTCAGAATGATGACAGGTGGTATGGGATATAGTTGTTCTGTGGGTCCTCGGCTAGCCACAGAAAAGAATTTCAGAGCAAGTCACAGAGAGAGTTTAAAGTACAGTTTATTAGAGAGAAAAAAAATGACACATTCACGAGAGAACATGGATGGCCTTAAGGGAAAGGACACATGCTTGCTGTTAACAGAGACCTTTATATATGGTCCAAAATGATGACTAAACAGCCTTTTTTCTAAGCTAAGCTTTGATCATGAGCTTCAATTTTTATCGTTTTACTCCTAAGCTTGCTTGTGTTATGAGGATCTTTTGAGATCATAGAAAACTTTACTGTTTAAGTTTTCTCTTAGAGCATTGTGCCTCAGTGTCTTTGGTGACTTCCTACTGTCCTATTCTCAGTCTTTGTAGCCAGCTGCCCCATATCCCAAGGTCAGCCCTGAATTTCAGTCAGCATGTAATTGTTTAAGAGTTATTTTTCGATAAGACGGTGCCCAGATGACTTACCATCTGGTTTCCTAATTATCTCTGCCTGCCTGTAAGAAACTCACTATTTATATCTAAGCTATGTTAGCTGTCCTACCTCAACATGGTTGTTCGAAGTGTACTTCAGATTCACCAAGTACCTGGTATTTGTGCTAAAGGATGAGCAGGACTTTGGTGGGAAAAGGGTGAAGAGAGCATTCCAGGCAGGAAAAACAACATGCATAAAGTTTGAAAGATGCTTGGAGTGTTTGGGGGAAAAGTTCATTGTAGGGTGGGGAGGTACCTGAAGATAAGGTTTGGGGGAGCGGAAGAAGGGCCTGAGTGTGAGAAGTTTTGACTCCTTAAATTGTACAACAGATAATATGAAAGAGAAGAGCCTAAGGCACCCGAAAAAGGAACTGAGGTGCCTCATCTGACACTTTCTTTTCTACATGTCTCCAGGGAAAGGAAAAAAGGAAGGAGAAAGGAGACTCTGCCACGAAGTGGTGTGTTTTCAGCTTCCATTTGTGAGTCGCCTCCCTGTGCTCAGCGCCATGCTAGGCTACTGACAAACATTATTCCATTGAATCCTCACATGATGCCTGTGAGGCAGAACCATCGTTAGGCCCTTTTGTGGATGAGAACAGTGAGGCTTAGATGAGGTCTAGGAAATTGTTAGGTTTGAAGCTGGTGTTTGCCCCATTCCCAAGCCCTCAACCCCTGCATTTTACTAGCATTCTTTTGGAAGAAGCAAATGTGGACTGATCAGGCGCTGCTGTGGTCACATGTCCTGGGTTGTCGGTGGCAATTCATAAAGACTAGTGGAGGGAGAGGCCTCCTTGCCAAATTCTGCTTATCCAGAGGCAACTGAATTCAGAAGAAACCAGAGGCCGGGCATGGTGACTCACACCTGTCATCCCAGCACTTTGGGAGGTGGAGGTGAGAGGATTGCCTGAGCCCAAGGGTTCAAGATGTGGTCTCTACAATAAATAAAAAAATTAGCCAGGCGTGGTGGTGCATGCCTGTGGTTCCAGCTACTTGGGAGGCTGAGGCAGAAGGATTGCCTGAGCTCAGTGGGCCGAGGCTGCAGTAGCCATGAGAGAGAGCACTCTAGCCTGGACGACACAGCGAGACTCTGACTCTCAAAAAAAGAGAGAAACCAGAAAGAACCAACATCATGGTGAAAGTCATTTGGTTATTTAGTTTGGTGAAGTCTACAGAAAGTATTTTGGATTTGGGAAGCTTTTTTTTTTTCATTATATCTATCCTTAGCAACTACTAAAAGCATCCAACAGAGGAGGAGAGTATAAAGATTTGCCAAAACCACAACAGCAACACCAGTGCTGTAGAATGGGCAGGTTTTAGCCTGAATTGACTGATTCCTCTGGGAGCTCTCATGAGCAGTATTATAATTCTATGGCACCTCAAGATTCATCTTTTTTTGAAAAAGCTTTAAATAACAAAAGCCCTAGCTTCCCTGCTGTGTCCCCATTAATTTTGAACTATTTAAAATTTTTTTTTAGTGTTTAATATTTGTCTTCAGAACGTAATTACTTGAATGGAAAGGTTTGTCATTAAATTATCTTTTAACATTTGAGTAGAAAGTTGAACCTAATTGGTATGACTTTAAAATTGTCTTCTATAAACACCATTCTTAAATCCAGATAAGTGAAAGGTAAAATTGATCTTATCCTTTAATAAATAAATAGTAAAAACTCAGACATATAGATGCTTCTGAGAATTTTAAGTGACTTGCCATCCCATACCATGCTAGAGTGGAACAGGGAGGGAATAGAGACAATCTGGCAAGTGAGGTAGTGCCTTTTAAGCACATGGCCAAAGTTTTAGTGAGAAAGCTCTGTAACTTTCAGAATAATCAAATATTAATCTTCTTCTTCTATACTACTAATAATTTTTAAAGAAATCTAAAATAGTCAGGCCGGGTGCAGTGGCTCATACCTATATTCTCAGCACTTTGGGAAAACAAGGTTGGAATTCATTTAAACCCAGGAGTTTGAGACAACCTAGGCAACATAGCTAAACCTTGTCTCTACAAAAAATATAAAAATTGGCCAGACATGGGGATCATACCTGTAGTCCCAGCTACTTGGGAGACTGAAGTAGAACTTGAACTTGAGCCCAGGAGGTCAAGACTATGGTGAGCCATGATTGTTCCACTGCACCATAGCCTGGGTGACAAAGTGATACTCAAAAACAAAACAAAACAAAACAAAAAAATCCCTAAAAGTCAATGCAAAAATATCTTAAATTTTCAAATAAAACATTATTTGAAATATGTCATTTCTGTAATGGATTTTAAAATACCCACATCCTTCATAGCAACTTGGATGGATTTAGAGTTAATAATACTCAGTGATCAATTACAGAAACAAAGAACAGAGTATCATATGTTCTCACTCATAAGCAGACCCTGAACATTTACCGTAATACTATAAGAAAGGAATTAGCAGTAGCAAGATACTGCTGGGGGGTGAGTGGGTGGGGATTCAACATCAATAAGGGTACCTGATCTCAAACCAGGCAAAGTGGGGACCAAAGGGTGGCCCAGACTTTACCTGTACAATGTTCACTTGTCTAATCCTGAATTGTACCCCACATCTTTAAAATAAAATATTTTAAAAAATACCCATGTCTTCAGTTGCCTTAAAAGCAACAAGTTATACAAAGATCAGAGGCGATAAAGACAGGACATGTGAGAATTGCCTCAGGTAGCAATCCTGTAAAAAACATTTCAGTCATTTGCCCGTCAGCTACTTGACCCCAGTCTCCTGCTAGAAGCAGAGCAACATCCACTCTCCATTGCAGACTTTAGATGGTCTATGAGAAATGACCTGGAAATGTTAACTGACTGTTCCTGATAATTCCTCTTTAGGCTGAAGAGGGAAAACATCTGATGCATTCACCTAAAAACTTTATTTGCTACAGGAATTTGCTTTGGCAAATGCAACTTTTAAGACCTGCTGGTTCACTCAGAGGTCAAGGAACATTTATGTAAGGGATCTTCAATAACATTCTTTCAGTTTGGCGAGCAGAGAGTGCCCTGATGCCAGTTTTTTCCTCTTTTGAGTATTAAGTTTGTGTACAGCTTCATTTGACTTCCCACCATATAATGAAATTGTTTTCAAAATATGCAGATAGCATCATGTGAACTTAGAGAGACATTTATTTTACATTAATTTCCTTTTCAGCATTTTCTTTTTTGGTTTATAAAAAGCACTAGTCTTGAAACATTGGTCATAATGAAAGTCTGCGCTGTGAACATTTTTTTTTTAAACCAGGCAAGTAATTTGCATTAATGATTCTCCCTAAGGGGATACTTCTTTGCGTTTTCCAAAGTATGTTCTGCAAACTCATTCTGAACACTGGTTATTAGGCTGATGATAGGTGACATTCAGAGAAAGTGTGCTGTGATTAAATGAGTTTTGGTGACTCTAGGAATGTGGTGGTTAGAACACAGCTTCTTCCACTTCTATTTGAAATGATTTGATTCTCTTTAGCCAAGGGTCTGTTGAGCCTGTAGGCCCTTGGGTGTGGATGAGGCTTTAGACACTGTGAGGTCCTTTTGGTGAGAACTGGTACAGAGCTTCTTTGGGTTTCAGGGTGAAATTCCAGGGCAGCTAATCCTGGGAATATCTTGAAGAAATAGCCACCTTGACTCTAGGTGAGTGTGCTAGGCCTCACCTCACAAACTGTCCAGAGACAAGAGACAGAGGAAAGGATAATTTGCCTCTGCCCTGTCATTCAGGGTAGGGTTGCAGAAAAATTTTACAATGCCTGATACCCTGCCTTTCTCTCACAGGTCGCATGTCCACAACCCTTTGCCTCTCTCTGACCTTTGTGCTATATCAACAATAAAATCTAAGTCACAAATAAACGCCAAAGAAAGATAACAGCCCATCCAAAAGTGTCCAGCCACCCAAAAGAGAAGAAACCATTTAAGCCATCAGAACATGTGCCATGGGAATACAGAAACGGAAGTCCTGAGGAGCAGACAGATGAGCACATAAATTAAATTATGAGAGTACTTAAGGAGATCCCAGACTGCACAGAAAAGTCTTCTTGTAGTTCAAAAACATGACTTGAAAACTAATTTATTCAGTACATGAAGTAATGTCTTTGTGGAGACACACGTTAGTGGTCCAGAAGACCAAGTGCACCAAATGATGCCTAACATAAAGCAAAAAGCTAGATGGAAATTATAAAAGAAACAGTAACAGATTGAAAGGTAAAACCGGGAGACTAAATACCCGGGCAATAGGTGCTCAGAAGGAGAAAAGAGAGCAGATGCAAGAGAAGAAATTGTTAAACAAATTCCAGCGGAACGTTTCTGAGGCCGAACCTAGTCACAAGTCTGCATATTTAAAGCACTCACAGTGGTCCAGGCTGGATGGATGAAAAAAGACCGTCTGGTTATTTGCTCCTAAAATTCTTAAAAGTCAACAGATAAAGAAAGTCTTTTTACAACCTTCCACAAAGAGAGATTACATTATCTACTGAGGAAAAAAGAATCATAATGTCATTGGAATATCCATCTGTAAACATAGGAAACGAAAAGACAATAGAATGACATCGGAGAAAAAGAATAACAACTCAAGAATTCCACATCCAGCCAAGACGTTAGTCACCTGGATAAAGAAATTCCAGGATAGGTAACAAGAAAAGTGTGATTCATCCAAGTAACCCCTCAGAGAAAAATTCTTGAGACAGTCCAGATGAAATATAACTGAACCAATATTAAAAACCCATGCCAAAGAATGGATAGAGCGGACAGGAAAAAATGATGAACACTGAGCCTTGCCATATGGGCATATTCATTAATTCAACAGATATTTACCAAGTGTCTAATGTATGGCAAACATAGTTGCTGACAATGGGGATATTGCAGTAAATAGGATAGACAATAGTTAAATTTTAATGGATGAATATAACATGTCTGGAAATCAACATAATATAATGCAAGGATTGCTGAAACACACCTATAATGCATATTTAAACAAATATTAAATATGTCAGCAAAATCTAAGAGAAGGGGATGGGGTAGGGTGAATTCATTTTAAAAGCCACAGGAGGTGGGAGAAGGGAATGACAGGCATTGGAGGCTGGCTAGTGGAACTGAAAGTCTTCTTTTCTTGATGTCAAAATTCGACTCTAAATTTTTATTTTTTAAAATTTTGATCTTAAAGATGTGGGGTACAATTCGGGGTTATGTATACAAATGGTCATTGTACAAATAAAGATTGAGCCTCAATTTGGTCCCCACTTCACCTGGTTTGAGATCAGGTACCCTTATTGATGAAAAGAACTAACCATCCGGGCAAGAAATTGTCCATGTGACACTGTACAAGATGTCATGCCCATGATTATGTTATCTAAGTGACAAAGGCATTTTGTAGATGTAATTAAGGTTACTCATCAGTAGACTTAGAATTAATCAAAGGGAGATTATCAGGATAAGCTTAATTGGGTGAGCAGTTTAGAGCAGAGAACTTTCTCTGGCTGGTGGCAGATGAAAAGTCAGATAGATTCAAAACACAAGATGGATTTGGTGCATCCCTGGTCACTTTGAGAGGGAGGGGGCCACTTGCAAGAACTGGAGAGTGGCCTCCAGTTGCTGAGAGTAACCTCTGGCTGACAGCCAACAAAGAAATGAAGACTTCAGTCCTACAAATGCAAGGAACTAGATTCTGCTAACAATCTGAGTGAGTCTGGAAGTGGATTCTCAGACTCTCCAGATAAGAGCCTACCATGACCGACACCTTGATTTTGGGCTGTAAGACTCTAAGTAAATATTTTAGGTGAGCCTGCCCAGATTTCTGACAAATGAAACTGTGAGCTAATAAACTCACTGCTGAGTTTGTGGTAATTTGTTATGCTTCAATAGAAAACTAATATATCAGCTTGTAACAGTATATATATTTTCGTCTTACACTTGCCTCTCCTGGCGTGGGAGCACCTCCCTCTCCACACCCTCCCTTGGTCACTCCTCTCTCCCTGCCCTCCACCCTCCTTGTCCTCAGCTTGTAAAAAAGTATTAACTGAGACTTGATATTTAGTTTTGATGCTTCTGACTAATAACAATTTTATAATTTAAATATAATTTATTCAAGAGTGAATGAATGGAAGGGAAGGTGGCAATGGTGGACACATAGTTTTTGGATTTTCCTGAATTGCCACATAAAAACAACAACTAGATAACACAACCAAACATCAAAAGACTGAAGAGTATCAGCCTCTATGTGCAAAGAAACAAAAGGCCAAAAAAAAAAAAAAAGAAAAAGAAAAAAGAAAAGAAAAAAAAAAAGAGTTGGAGCCAATGACAAATTCATAGAGATAGAAAGCAGGATGGTGGTTGCCATGCCACGAGCTGGGGGTAGGGGAGAATAGGAAATTGTTTAGTTGGTATAAACTTTCAGTTCTGCAAATTGAAGAGTTCTGGAAATTGGTTGCAGAACAATGTGAATGTACTTGGTACTATTGAACTGTACACTTAAAAATGGTTAAGATGATAAAAATATAATTTATAATTTAAATTTAATAATAATTTAAAAAGAAAATAAATAAATTTAATAATAGTTAAAATTATTTTATAACCACAAACTCAGCAGTGTAAATAACAAAGATCTAAGCTGAAATAAACAAGGAAGCTAATGTATTTGGAAGCCCTTGGTAAAGTATAGTGTGGTATGTCCTCTATAGAAGTATCAACTTTGTGCATTAGGAATGCATATGAAGCATTAGTCTTGAATTTGTCTTTCTCATCATGACCCTTATTAATAGTGAGTATGTTTACTCCAATAGTAATTGGCCTTGAACTAAGTTAACATGGGTCTTTTCAACAGCAAACCTGTAATTTACACAGAAGAATGTCACATGCCTGTTACAGCAGCTTCACTGGCTTCTAGATGTTCTCATGCTTTAATACTGCAATATTTTAGATTTAAACTTTCTATTGTATTATTTACATTTTAATCATGTCAGTCTTTTAGCATCATCAGCTTTGTCCTTACTCTTAGGGGTTATGCCCTTCTTAACTTTCACATATGCAAGTAAGTTATTTTATTAGTACCAGCTTTGAAATAGAAAATAAAGCATTTCTCAAACAATTTTTAAATTTATCTACTCTCATGAATTCTTAATTAAAAAGCATTGTAAAGCTTATCAAACTTGAGGGACAGTGTGAAATAGTGAAAAGAATATTGCACTACACTAAAAGTAGAATTGAGCTCAGTTTTAAATTTCCATTAGTTTGCATTGGAATCTTGGGCAGATTTTTTCCTTAGTCTTTCAGGATTTATTTTTTTAAATTTCATTACTATTATTATTATTTGAATCAGAGTCTCAGTCTGTTGCCCAGGCCGAGTGCAGTGGCACAATCATAGCCCACTGCAGCCTCCAAGTCCTAGGCTTAAGAAATCCTCCTGCATCAGCCTCCCAAGCAGCTGGGGCTGCAGGAACACACTGCCACATCTGGCTACTTAAAAAAAATTTTTTTTGTAGCTACAAGGTCTTACAATGTTGCCTAGGCTAGAATTTATCCTTTAACATTTGCAATGCAAAGGACTATTTTCATACTATGGAGCCCTAGGTCCTTCTTGGAAGTTCCCAGATTCTCCAGTAATATGAAGTTAGGAGCCAAGGGGATGGCTTTTGGCTGCCTATTCCTGTTTCAACTGGTATGGTTCTTTTATCTGTTTCCCATAGTGGGCTTTGTCATCATTTTTCCTTTAAAAAATAAAATAGCTACATAACTTTTACAAATCAAGGGATTAGATAATTTTTAAGATGTGCCCTGGTTCAAATATAGGTTTTCTTCTTCATCTGTATTCTCCTTTCTGAATTTATTAACTGGATAGATTCAGATAACAAGGTAAGCATGTGTATGTACTTATGTATTTATTATATATGTGTGTGTTGTGTATATATTAATATAATGTATAGTGTATTAGTCAGGATTTATATTGGTCAGGCTTCTCCAGAAAAAACAGAATCAGTGAAGGCTTGGTAAAATCTAAAATCTGCAGGGTAAGCCGATAGGCTGAAGACCCAGGGAAGAGTTTCAGTTCAGATCTAAATGCAATCTGCTGGCAGATTTCTTCTTGCTTAGGTGAGTTAAGTCTTTGTTCTATTAAGATCTCCAACTGATTGGATAAAACCCACCCACATTTTGGAAGGTAATCTACTTTTACTCAAAGTCTACCAATTTAAATGTTACTCTTATCTGAAAAACACTTTCACAGAAACATCCAGAATAACGTTTGACCAAATATCTGGGCACCATGGCCTAAGCAAGTTGACACATAAAATTAATCATCACATACTATTAAGAAAAAAATTGGACATTGTATCTATATAGTTACTCTTCTGCCAACAGACAATGAATATGTACTATAAGATAAAATGTTGAGTGAATTTTATTTTACAGAAGACAAAAGAATTAGAAAAACAAAATTTTGCTTGAATAAAAAGCAAAGCATGCTATTTTTGAAAGTTAAATGACTTCTGATTTTTTTTTTTTTTTTTTTTTTTTGAGTTGGAGTCTCACGCTGTCGCCCAGACTGGAGTGCAGTGGCTGCTCCCGGCCACTGCAGCCTCAACCCACTGGGCTCCGGCGATTCTTCCGCCTTAGCCTTCTGAGTAGCTGGAATTACAGGCACGTGCTACCATGCCCGGCTGATATTTTGATTTATTGTAGAGATGAGGTCTCGCCAAGTTGCCCAGGCGGGTCTCAAACCCACGGGCTCAGGCAATCCACTCACCTCAGCCTCCCAAAGCACGGGATTACAGGCTGAGCCACCGAGCCTGGCTGACTTCTGATTTTTAAATTAAGTTGCATGGAAAAAAATTTCTCCCCTTTGAGTAAATGTCAGGAATGGTGTTATAGAGAAACATGCCCTTCTAGACGCTCCCTTCCTCTAAGGAACCATCTCCATTGTCCTTAGACGTACATGGATTAAGCAATTTCCCAACTTATACTTAGTTCCTGTTTCTACTTCTCTGCTTCCAATATCAGCTGACTCTTTCCCTTTATTTCTCCCATCTTTGTTCATTTGTTGCTATTGTCTTCGGCAACTTTTTAGTATATAATGACATTTTGTAAGAGATAAATTAACATACTTTTAGATTCCATTGCCCAATATAAATATCCCATGTATCTTTCTAAAATATTTGTTCATTTGGTAATCAGCTTTAATGCAAAAGGAAAGGGCAAGGTGAACTCATTTTACAGAATATTAGAGAAATGAAGCAGATGTTCGATTTTACCAATAAGCATAAAAAATAATTAAGGTACCCTTTTCTCTGAGGCCCAAATGAAATTTATGTAATTTAGTAATGTATGTCACAGAATAGAAATCGTCTGTGTAATGCTGTAGTTTCCCTTGAAATAGTTTTCCCCCGCAGGATGACATCTTATTGCTTATGTAATTATTCTATTTTCTGTACCTTAAGAATTCTAGAAATATCCAGATGTTAATATGCCTTTAAAAAAGTGTTTCATTATAAAATGACATACATAACATTTTTGCCTATAATGACACCATACTGCCAAACTCCCTAAGCTTCTCCGGTCCTCCTAACAGCTCATTTGTATTCTTCCAACATGATACCTTGCCTGAACAAGGCTCCCTTGTGTTGGGCCAAGGTTATCTATTTTGCAGCCTCAGGAAGAGACTGATACTTTATCTCTTGGAAAAGAGATGATGAATGAGACTTGCAATAACATTTTTTAAGATTGCAGAGATCTGATATAAAACTCTGGACTAGAGAGTAAAATTTTTTAGTGCTTCAAAGTAATTAAGTGCTAGGAAAGAGTAGTTGGCCAGAGTGAGCAGTGAAGATGACAGTCTGATGAGCAGACAATAGTGCTGCCTCCGTCTTTCAGGAAGGGGCCCAGGGCCAGCTCAAAACACCCCCAGCTTTTGAGAAAGATACCATAGCCTGTTAAGCAATCTGACGTAGGACACTTTGGGAATGAGAATGATATGCTTAGGGTCATCTTTGAGATCACTTCGGTTGTCTTTGAGATAGGCAAAACAAATTCACTTATTTCCAGAGGTTAAAGGAGAAAGGATTCGATTTTTAAAAATTCAAATATAATAGTCCCCCCTTGTCAACAGAGGACATATTCCAAGACCTCCAGTGGATACCTGAAACACTGGATAGTACTAAATCCTATTTATACTATGTTTTCTCCTATACAGACATACCTACAATAAAGTTCAATTTATACATTAGGTGCAGTGAGAGAGTAACAACAATAACTAACAAAAAATAGAAATTATAACAATATGGCAGCATCACCACTCTTGCACTTCGGGGCCACTACTAATAAAATACAATACAAGGGCAACTTACATGATATAATTAATATTGTATTGATATAAGTTGTCATATTAATATAAGTATATAATATAAATTAATATAAATATTGTATTTATATGAATATAAAATAAGGGTGAACTGAACACAAGCACTGAGATACTACTACAGTGAATTTGATCACTAGGATAGTTACTGTGACTAACCAGCAGATAGAGGAGACAGCATTGATATACTGGGCAAAGGGTGGATTCATGTTCCAGGCTGGTCAGAGTGGGAAGGCATGAGATTTCATCAAGCTACTCAGAATGGTGCACAATTTAAAACTTATAAATTGTTTATTTTTGGAAATTTCCCTTTAATACTTTTGTCCACAATTGACCACAGGTAGGTGAAACTTTGGAAAGCAGAACCACTGCTAAGGGGAAGAATGCTATCTAGTGTTTATAGTTGAGTGAGTATTTCTGTCTCTACAGGACATTTTCTTCCCTCCTGCTTCTCTCAGCTTTTTTTTTTTTTTGACAAAGACTATGTCTTCTTAAAAATTCTTTTTTCAGGTTTTTAATTTTTATTATGAAGATGTGGGGTACAATTCAGGGTTAGGCAAATCATTTTACGAAGCCAACATCACATTGATACCCAAACCAGGTAAAGATCCAACAA
>NW_007253561.1:36438-178284 GCF_000164805.1 Carlito syrichta | reverse complement strand
TACATCTCAAAAATCACCCACCATGACCAAGTAGGCTTCATTCCTGGGATGCAAGGCTGGTTCAACATTCGTAAAACCATAAATGTAATTAAATTCATCAACAGATGTCAAAACAAAAACCACATGATCATATCATTAGATGCAGAAAAAGTTTTTGATAAAATCCAGCACCCCTTCTTGATAAAAACCCTTGAACATCGAGGCATACAGGGAACATACCTCAAAATAGTAAAAGCCATCTACGAGAAACCCACAGCCAGCATACTCCTAAATGGACAAAAATTGGAGCCAATGCCCCTGAAAACTGGAACTAGACAAGGATGCCCACTCTCACCCCTCCTGTTCAACCTAGTATTGGAAGTCCTGGTTAGAGCAATCAGAGAAGAGGAGGCAATCAGGGGTATCCAAATAGGAAAAGAGGAAGTCAAGTTATCTGTCTTTGCAAATGATATGATGTGTACCTTGAAAACCCAAGAGAATCTGTCAAAAACCTCCTTACATTGATAAAGGCCTTTGGCAAAATCTCAGGATACAAAATAAATGTACAAAAGACAATTGCATTTCTCTACACCAATAATAAACAAACAGAAACCCAAATAAAAAACACAATTCCATTCACAATAGCCACACACAAAAAATGAAATACCTTGGCATCTTCCTAACCAGAGACGTGAAAGACCTTTACAATGAAAATTACAAAACACTGCTCAAAGAAATCAAAGATGACACAAACAAGTGGAAAAATATCCCATGCTCATGGATTGGAAGAATCAACATTGTGAAGATGTCCATCTTACCTAAGGCAATCTACAAATTCAATGCAATATCCATCAAATTACCAGCAACATTCTTCTCAGACCTGGAAAAAACAATGCAGGAATTCGTATGGAAACACAAATGTCCAAGAATAGCCAGAACAGTCCTCAGCAAAAAACAAAAACAAAAACAAAAAAAAAACAAAGCAGGTGGTATCACATTACTAGACTTCAAATTTTACTATAAAGCTACAATCATCAAAACAGCTTGGTATTGGTACAGGAACAGGCATATAGATCAATGGAATAGAATTGAGATTCCAGAAGCAAAACCTCAGTTTCTCAACCAACTCATCTTCGACAAAGCTCCCACCACCTACCACTGGGGAGAGGAGAACCTATTTAGTAAATGGTGCTGGGAAAACTGGCTGACCACATGCAGAAGATTGAAATGGGACCCCTATCTATCCCCATGCACAAAGGTTAACTCCAAATGGATCAGAGACCTAAATGTAAAACCTCAAACCATAAGAACCTTAGAAAAGGAAGGAAATACCCTCATGGAAATCGGAACTGGCATCCAATTCCTGAACAAGACCCAAAACCCACAGGTCATAAGAGAGAAGATAGACAAGTGGGACCTTATTAAACTGACAAGCTTCTGCAAAGCCAAAGAAACCATCAAGAGAAAAGGGAGACAGCCTACAGACTGGGAAAAAGTATTTGCCAACACCAGGTCAGACAAAGGCTTAACATCTTTGTACTATAAGAAAATGATTGACAGTAGTGGGAAACTATGGGGGGGGAAGGAGATGGGATGAACGAGCAAATATCTGTCTGGGGATGGGGAACTCAAACGTGCTGAAAAGAAAAAAACAAACAACCCCATTATAAAATGGGCAAAAGACATGAACAGACACTTCACAAAGGAAGAGATCCAAGCAGCCAACAAACACATGAAGAAATGCTCAACTTCACTAATCATCAGGGAGATGCAAATCAAAACCACACTGAGATACCACCTAACTCCAGTCAGATAGCAATTATCAACACCTCCAAGAATAACAGCTGCTGGAGAGTGTGTGGTGAAAAGGGAACACTTCTACACTGTTGGTGGGAGTGTAAACTAGTGCAACCTCTGTGGAAAGCAGTGTGGCGATTCCTAAAAGCTTTAAATATCAACCTCCCATATGACCCCACAATCCCCCTAGTGGGAATATATCCAGAAGAACACAAATCACTCTATAAAAAAGACACCTGCACACGTATGTTTATCGCAGCATTGTTCACAATAGCTAGAACCAGGAAGCAACCATGCTGCCCATCAAAAGAGGACTGGATTAAAAAAAAATGTGGTACATATACATGATGGAATACTACGCAGCCATAAAAAAGAACAAAATCATGAATTTTGCAACAACCTGTATGGAACTAGAATCTATAATACTGAGTGACCTCTCACAAAAACAAAGATCCGAGTATCACATGTTCTCACTTATATAATGGACCTTGAACATCCAACCTAGTACTATAAGAAAATGATTGACAGTAGTGGGAAACTATGGGGGGGAGGGAGATGGGATTAACGGTAGCAAATATCTGTCTGGGGATGGGGAAGCACCTCTTATCAATAGGGTGCCTGAATGAAACGTATTTGTTTACCTAACCCTTAACTGTACCCCACAACATCATTATAAAAAAAAAGAAATAAGTTCATGTTGTTATTCATAAGTCAGTTTCTGAAGAGTATAATTTGCATGACTATATTAAGAAATCAATCATCTCAAGAAGCAGTCAAAAGCCAATGTGGAGAAGACCCTGTCTTGGTAACCTCATTAATAAATGCCTCTCCATGTGACCTTGAACAAGTAACCTTACTTCTCTGAGCACAAGCACCATAACTACTAATATCTAATGAGGACAATAGGGAAAAAAGCTTTTCAGGTATGGTGTAAAGATTAAGTGAGATGATACAATATAAGATGCTAAGCATGGCTTTCTGTGCACAACTATCACTAGTGCTATTATTAGGATTTCTATGATTGAAGCATTTGTTACATGAGTAAAGCAGTATATCTGGACCAGTACGTCTCTAACATTAATGCATGTATATGTCACCTGAGAATTTTGTTGAAATCACAGTCTGATTCAGTAGTGCTGCTCCGTGGACCACACTTTGAAAAGCAAGTCTCCAGATTATATATCTACTATGTCCAGTCTACTGAGTTTAAAAAGACTTTAACATCAGAAACACCTTACACCTCTCATCCCTTTTTTAGATAAGGATCCAAATTAGGGCACTCAGTTTGGGCCACTCCAGCCAGAAACACCTGGCCATTAAGTGAAGCAAGCTTATGTGCACTGATGTCATTATTCCCTTAACTTTCCAATTCTCTAATAGGTGGCAAGGAACAATTTTCCCATGGTTCTCCTCACCAAAGAAGCTGCACTTAAAATTTACCTGCAGCGTGGCAGAAGGCGTCAAAAAAGCTTTATGACCTCAAGGATTTAAAATGTTTTGGAAAAAAGAACGTTCTTGCTGAGGGAGAAAAATAGAAAATGTTAGAAGAAATTGTAACATAAAAAAGAGAGAAGAAAAGGGCATGCAGAATTTCAGGTTAAGCTTCCCTGTAAAGATATGAGCCGTGTAAAGCAGAAAGCATTAGTAATTCTATAGAATCCGCATAGCACTAAACTCTAGAAAGATTGGAGTTGTAGTATTGATAATACGAAACAATAAAGCATTATCCTTTTCAAGTTTTTTTCACAGATGCATTCTTCCCAGGCAGAGCCACCAAAATGTATTTTAGTCAGAACCATATTTGTATATAAATGAGTTAAAATATAGGCGAGCACTTCTTTCTTTGCTCAGCTCACCATTTCTTTGAGGAATAGAAGCACAATAAAAGAACACCACTTCCCATTAATTTTTTTTATCCTTGCAAGTAAATTTAGAAACGAGTAACAATTCTCTACCTTTCTATTTTTGATCCTAATTCTCCACCCAGCCTATTTCTAAAAATAACAAGAGAATTCTGCACCACTTATAGAAATATAAACATATTTCTTTAGTGAATGGAATGGCATTATGTAGTAAATACTCAACTTCTACCTCCTATTTGAAACCAGCAGAGTCAAATTCCAACTTTAATTACTCAGTAGTCATTCCTAACTCACCAATGTCAGCATATAAGGGTCAGTCGGTCCCAGCTGGCACAAGTGATTGTCACAAACTACTAAAGTGAATATAAACACAAAATCTGAAGGCAAAACTTTGCTGAAAAGTTACATTGAGCCACCGAGGAACAAATTTCACTGTAGCACCCCCCTACCACTAACTAGAAAATGATACATTTTTACTAAGCATATCTTTATAGGCGAATATTTTTACATGGATAAGACAGCTTTCTCATGAATCTGGTGATGTTTCAGCTGTTTGTACGTATTAGAACAGATTGTATGTCATGTAGTTTATAATGAACTCATTGAGAAATTATGACCGCTGCCAAATGTCAGTAGGAGACGCCAAGCTACTCGGAAGCAGGAGACCTGAATGAATGGTGAAGTAAACTGTTTAATCGGGACTAGCATAATTTTAGTTTTGGGACAAATATTAAAATACGTCAGTGAGATGGATTGACAGGAGTCTTAATAGCACTTGTTCCGTTGAATTTACACAGGGAGAAATTCAGACCTAGCGACTTAATAATGCTGATAGCATCATTCATCTTATGCGAAGAAAACGGCTAATCTTCTTTAGCCCCAAGTTCATTAAAGATTGATGTGTTTCTCCCCCTGTGGGAGAAGCAAGGGCTGAGATAAGTCACCTTCTGCTAAGTATTTGCACACCATTCCACTGACAGATAATATGGCCATCCATACATAGGAATGCACAGGGATAAAGAAGCCACGTATATTTTAGAAAACACTACAAAATAGGAAAGATTAAAAGGTGACTGACACACGAATTGAGGATTATTTCCTGTAAGAAGCTGTGAGAAAATTAAATGGTAGCTCAAAAAAAAAAAAAAAGAAAAGAAAAGAAAAGACAGAAAGCCAAAGAAACGGAACATGGAACGGAATGAGATCTGCTTGGAGAGAAGCACAAAGAGATGATGGTGAATTTCAGTAAGGTTTTACTAGAATGTTCCACGCGTTAGGGTGGACAATGTCAGGAGACAGACCAGTGACTGGAAAGGCTCAAGGATGGATGAGAATCTAGATAAAGAGACATGAAAGTTGAAAAGATGCTTGTTTCAAATAACAACAACATTTTACTTAGACGACTTAAAAAGCATCTCCAAGATCTGACTGTAACAGGACAGGGGGGATGGTCTCAATCAATACCCAGGAAGAAACAAGATGTTGTTTTTGTTTTTCTTTTTGTTTTAACCAAAATAGAGCCTCCATAAAGGCGACTTTTTGTTTGTTTATTTATTTATTTTGGTGTCTCATTCTGTCACCCAGGCAATATCATGGCTCACCATAGCCTCAACATTTTTGGACTCAGGCAATCCTTCAGCCTCAACCTCCCAAGTAACTGAGATGACACGTGTGTGCCACAATGCTTGGCTAAGTTTTTTGAATTTTTTTTGTAGAGACAAATTATTGCTATGTTGCCCAGGCAGGTCTTGAACTCCTGGGCTCAAGCAGTCCTTCCACCTTGGCCTCCCAAAGTGCTCAGAATACAGGTGTGAGACACCATGCCTGACAGAAGGCACCTTTAATTGTCAAAAATATGTGTTCAAGACAGTCTTTCCAAGAAAACCATCCCTGCCAATAACAATTAAACCATGAGAACTGCCAGCCTATATCATCCTTGGGCAAATTTGGAACCACCGTGGAATCTGACTTTGCACACATGGTTCCTGTAAGATCTTTCAGAATTTAAAGACAAGGAATATTTTAAAATAGAAACCATATCCCAAGAGGCACATTAGTTAGCCTTCACCTAACAAAAATTAAAAGAAAAATATATAATTACTGCAATATAACACATACAGCAAAGAGTCTGTGTTTGATGATATTCATACCTGGGCAACCCTAAGAAATGTAACTCCCTGAGTCTAATCTATGATATTAACATGTTATAGAAGGATCTACTCTATGTAGGGCATTGTTCTGCATACTTCTGATGTATGATTTTATTTAATTTTCAAAGCAATACCACAAAAAATATAATATTGCCATTTTTGAGATGATAACGCTGAGGCACAAGAGAGTTTAAGTAAACTTCCTCAATGTAACATGGTGGATGAGAGGGGAAACTGGAATTTGAACTGAAGAAATTTGGTATCATGGCCCGAGGTCTCATCAAATGACCTACAGCTGCTATTTATAAAAATCGACAGCATCGTGTGCTTGGATTATCTTCCTCATAAGGCTACCAATGTGCGAATAGAGTCACAGTTGCAAAAGCACAGCATAAACTGTAAAACACTATTTGAGTTTAGTTATTACTGATGTTGTGATATTTGCCTAAATTAAGGGCTCTTGAGCAAAGTCTTACAAGGGAAATGGCTATCGTCTACCACCCATAGCATTGCTGTCTCACGCATCCTCCTCCCGTGACCTCACAGCCCACATAGATGGTGGTGATACCCACAGCAAGACCAGTGCAGATTTCCATTCTAGTGATGATGCTTACAACACATTGGACACCGATTTTGTATCTGACTTACATATTTTATCACAATTAATTTTGTCGATGACTCTGGAATGTATGACTGTCCCTATTTTAGAGATGAGGAAATGATCCCAAAACCGTTGAGTTGGCCTCATACCCACAGCCAAGTAAGTGAAAAATATGAGACTCAAAACTACGCTAGTCTAATTGTAAAATATGTGCGGTAGTCATCATAGCACACTGTCTCTCAAAAGATGGGAAGCCAGAGTTGTTTCAGTTATTTAACGCTGTATTAAAAAACCAATAATCATTTTATCATGGTCACTGATTCTATGGGTCATGAATTTGGATAGGACTCAGAAGGGATGGCTCACCTGTGTTTCATAATGTCTTGGGTCTTAGCTGGGGAGATGGAGAGGGCTGGGAGTGGCTCAGTGTGGTTAGGGATTGGGATAGCACTGAGGCTTTTGACTCATATGTCTCTTACCCAGACGTGGATGACTTGAAGATTGCGTTCAGCTCGGTTGCTGTCAGAGCCCCAACATGTGCTCTCTTCATGTGGCTTGGGGTTATCTCAGTGCAGCAGCTGGCTTTCAAAAGGAGCCATCCCAAAAAGAAAGTGTCAGACAGTGAGCATTCCAGGAGACTCAGAATTCCAGAAGACCAGAAACCACCTGGTCTTTTACAATCTAGCCTTAGCAGTCACCTAACGTTATTTCTACTCTACTCCCTTGGTCAAAGTCAGCACAAACCTGTTCAGATTCAATGAGGAGGACATACAGGCCTTCATTTTGATTGGGGATTGACAAGGTCACAGTGCAGAAGAGGATGTGATCGTCTTTGGAAAATTTAACCTGCCATAATAGTATCTTCCCTTTGAGACGTGTTGCATCAAGTTCCTTTTGGAGAGAAGAAACTGTTCCTCCTACTGTTCCCATACTTATATCTCTCTGTGTAGAGATTTTACACACTTCTCTCAACTCAATATTACCTATTCTTAAAACATCAACTAAGTCTCACCTATTCCACCCACCTCTTGAAAAACTCGCCAACATGGATTTATTCCTGTCCACCCCTGTTATGAGTCCATTTTGCGTTGCCCAGGAATACCCAAGGCTGGGTAATTTACAAAGAACAGAGGTTTATTTTGGCTCAGAGTTTTGCAGTCAGTACAAGACGCACAGTGCTAGAGGCTGCTTCTGGTGAGGCCTTGGAAATCTTACACTCATGGCAGAAGACAAGGAAGAAGCAAGCATGCCACATGGTGAGAGAAGAAACAGGAGAGAGAAGGGAGGTGCCAGGTTCTTCTACACAACCCGTTCTCAGTGAACTAATAGAGCCAGAGCTCACTCAGTACTTCGAGAAGAGTACCAATCCATTTATGGGGGATTCGCCCCCGTGAACCAGTCACCCACCCTGGGTCCCACCTCCAACACTGGGGGTCACATTTCAACACGAGATTTGAAGGAGACAAACATCCTAACTATATCAACTCCTACATCTTCATCGTCCTTATTTTGCATGTTGGCATTTAATTATACTAAATTAGTGACTGTATTATGTTTTTCGTTCTGTCGTTGTTAAATATTCTTTAGGGAAAAAATGTCTTGCCTCTCCAGATAGACTCAAAACACCTTGTAGACTTTATTTTTAATTCCACTGCACATGGCAGAGCTCTAGATATAAACCTGAACCATAAGGACACTTGGGGTTGAATCATGTTATTGGGTAGTTTTCAAGGCCTTTGATTAGCCATAGCTAATGTGTTGGAATCTCTCTTTTAACATATATACAAGTGTAGCTGTAATTTACATATCTCAGTTCATCCAGCAAGCATAATTGTATGCATAATAACATACTAAGTGCTATGTATATCAGAGATACGACCTGGGCCCATTTTTCTTAAAGGCATTATTGAGACAGAAATAAGCCATAGACTTGCACATGAGCACATAAAAATAGACTATGTCAGTGTGGTATAGAGGTATGTATATTGCTAGGACAATTCAAAGGAGACAGGAATTGGTTCTAATTGGAGTATTGAGAAAGGCTTTGAAGAGAAGGCATCATTCACTCTGGTTAACGAAGCATGGAAAACATTTGCTCAAGGTGAGAACCACAAAGGATGGGTTCTAGGCAAAGAAAGAGAATAGTTGATCATACTTAATTGAAGAAACACAAATGAATAGGGGGTTTCCATAAGATTTCTCTTTGGTTCCATTTAGAGTCAGAAATCTGAACTCCTCAGTTTTGTCAGTCTCTTTAGCATACAAATTTTCTGTTTTGAGATTTGGCTCTCCCCTTCAGATAGTCATTTTAAGTGAAATTCCTTCTGAAACCCATACCCCTTCTCCAAAAGAAATAGCCCTGAAAATAGATGCTATCCCTGTTATCACAAGTATTTGACCAGGACACCCAAGTGTTCGACCAGATCACCCAAGTGTTCAGACTGCGTGCTTGGCTCTGTTGAGAACAACAGAGCCAACTTCTTTTTAGTCCTTAGTACACATATGAATCAACTGGGGAATCTAGTTAAAATGCAGATTATGATAGAGTAGTCCTGGAGCAGCCAAGGATTCTGCACTTTTTCCCAAAGCACACAAATGATGCTGGTACCTCTGGTCCACTGGACACACTCAGTATAACAAAGATCTACATTGTATATGTTATGAGAACAGGAACTTGGTCAGTACCATTGATCGCCCTATTCCTAGTATCTAGCCCACTGCCTTTTATGTAATTAAGTGCTCGATTAATATATTTTAGGAAATGTCAGAGTGAAAAAATACATAAATGAATGAATCCTAAAGTACTCTGCTATTTTGCACAAGGAGCCCTGCTAGTCCATAAATAAAGCAAATTCTCTGAATCACTGTAAGTCAGCAAATGAAAACTAGAAATAAAGACCTTAGAACTTTCAAGTTCTTTGTTCACCAATTCTGGTGTTTCAATAATCAAAACAAATACAAATGGCAGATGATATTCTGCCTCCACGAATGGACTTACTAGACAGAGTCTTCAATAGTGTTTTCCTTGACTCGGAGAATTGATCTAATCCTAGCACTTTTACTTTGTCCTGTTTCTGTAAACTCCCACTCAAAGTCTCTTCCAACCTCTCATATGGAAACATTTCTTTCTTGATTCTGAACTCTTCCAGATCTCTTTCTGCCCTGTCCCAGGGGAGGCATCTTCCCAGGTCAGCTCCTCCCCTAGACTTTCTCTCCTTTACCAATCTATAGGTTCCTTAAGAAGGTTCGTGTTGTCTTTGGAATCCCACTCCATCTTCTGCATCCATCAGACAACCTTGTTGCAGAGATGGTACCAAATAAAGAATTATTTTGAGAAAGAAAGAAAGAAATTGTGATTGACATTTTTCTACTGGTTTTATTCCAGTATCCCTAGGGCTTGGTGAATGCTATGGCATGGTGAAATAAAAAAAATACAGAAGCCTCATATTATTTTTCCACCAAAGGTCAAATGTGGCAGCATTTAGTCATTTATAGCATCTAATCCCAAACCGAGTTCAGGATTGACTAAAAGGAAAGCAATGTTCTCCCCTAACTTGTCAAATCAAAAGGAATTTTATTCAGGTGAAATTAATCTACCCAATAAAATCTCTGGCAGGATTCACAGCCCAGAAAATATGACACGGGAAATTATTCATTACTATTTGTGTATCTAATATGCTCATAACACCCTGGAGGTGCTATTCACCCAGATTTCAGAGGATAAAAGAGACCGAAAAAATTAGTAAAAAAAAAAATAAAAAGAAATGTTTACTTTATTAAAATAGAAACTGAAGAAGGACCACATATTGAGACTACTAATGCTTCCAAATACTTTGTTTAACTGAGTCCAATGTTCAGTTCATGTTAAATAGTACTACTAACAATGGGTTATTTTACTACTAACAATGGGTTTCAAAAAACCCATTTAGATTTTTGTTATCTTAATCATTGTATCATTTATTTTTAATTGTAATCTAGGGTTTAATTTTTTTTTAAAGAAGCTATCCAAAATCTCAAAAACTCTTTTATGTGTACTTGTGTTCAAATAAAACAAAATAAATATGACCAAATAAAGAAATAGTTTTTATTTTATTTATTCATTCATTCATTTGCAGAAAGAGCCTAGATTTCAAGACTTTCAAATATTTCAGGTTTGAATTCCTGGCATTTTGTTTGCAAGTGAGAGATTTTAATCTATTTGCTGGACTTCTCTAAGGCACTCTTCCCTCAATGGTTTTCTAGATACACTAACAACTATTCCACAGCCTTGGCTGGGACATGTGAAAGGTGCCCAAGCTAGCATCTAGTGTGTAGTAAATTAGTGCCTTTCGTTTTCCCCACAGGTCCCCAAATTTCCTGTCACTAAAATGTAAAGGCAGAAGAGACTCTCCAAGACTATCTTTAATTGAGGAAAATTGTGCCTTTTGTGTCCAAGATCAAAAACAACCCAAGCCATTCACTCCATTTTCCTTCTCTTCTTTACCTGCACTGTGAAATGCTGGGCTAGATGCCCCCCTCCCCCCAGAAAAACATTGCAAGCAGTTTTCGCCTTGCTATGGTTTAAATGCTTTTCTCCTTGAACACTCATGTTGAAATTCAGTTGCATTTTAATAGTATTAAGAAGTGGGACATTTAAGAAGTCTTTAGATCATGAGGGCTCCCCACCCTTATAAGTGAACCCATGAATTAGCATGGGAGTGGGTTTGTTCCCTCTTGTGTGCTGGCTCGCTCTCTCTCTCTCTCTCTCTCTCTCTCTCTCTCTCTCTCTCTCTCCCCCTTTCTCCACCTTTTTGCCATGTAATGCTTTCCACCATATTATGACACATAAGGAAGGCCTTTGCCAGATGCTGGCCCTTCAGTCTTGGACTTCCCAGTCTCCAGAACTGTAAGCCAATAAGTTTCTGTTCATTGTAAATTACCCAACCTGTGGTATTCTGTTATAGCAAGACAAAGCAGACTAAGACACACCCTCACCCTCAAATCTAGCAGGAGCTACTGACTTCCTTCCACTCTTCTTGGTAGGCCTTTTCTGGCCTCATAATCTTTCCAAGCAATGGCAACAGCTGAGACGGTACATCAAGGTCTTGCACCAGAGAAAAAAGGAACAATTCAAGAATACAGCAAAAATGAAGAGACAGCACACTAAAGAGAAGCTCTGCCCATCATCACTATCATTTATAATCTCTTCACTCATATAGATGGACAACTTACCCTCTAGGCATGTAACTTATTTCTGTTATGAGAGTTTGTCTCCAACCCATATCAAGGCGTCTACTCTCCAGTGGTAGAAGAGTCAGAAGGTAGACTGGGTCTAGAAGTTATTTTGGTATTTAAAAAATATCTGGAATGTGCAAGATACTGAGAAAACATCAGCTAATTGTTGGTAGATTACTTCTGGTGTTCAACTAGAGCAGTAGACTATGGGGCAGGCGTGATTAATTGGTTAGTTGTCTCATTCATGTATCCAATTATTTGTTTGCCCATTCATTCTTGTGTTGATTTATTTAGTCATCTGTCAAATAGTCATCTATGGACAATCTACTATTTGTAAACTGACAGCTAAGGCACAATGGATAATGCGCACATGCAGGACATTTTTCATGGACACGTGACCAGCTGCAGTCACATAGGGTCCCACACTTGGGACAGAGTGCTCTGCAGTGACTGTCTTGAAATTCTTAATCATTTTATTATTAAATTTGTGATTTATTATCAAAATCTGATGGGATAATAAAGCATGTAATAACATGGTTCCACTCCCCGCCACCTCTCCAGGTGCTGTTGGCTACTTGCTCTCTGTCCCCAAGCACCCTGGGCTTCTCAATTCGCACTCATGCCCACTGCCTACTGTCACTTGATACCCCAGATGGAGTCCTGGCACAAGTTTGAAGAAAGTCAATGTTGGGCCCTGGGAACATCTTAGGGTGGGACATAGCAGCAGCCCCATGGGATGCCAGCCCCGTGGTGCTCTGGAGAGCAACTTGGTGGAGGTCAGTCTACCTACTACATCCTGGTGCAGGTGTTCCAATACTCTTGGGGGGATCTCCAGTCCCCTGTGGGTTGAGGAAGTGAGTCAATGAGGAGAGGGTAGATGCCTGGCTTGATTTGCAGAGGACTTGGTCTGGCAGCTGGCAGGAGAGGAAACCCAGCCTGTCAGTCCTGTACATGCACATGCGTGCATGCCAAGACATAGTGGGACCCCGGGTGTCAGCTCAAGGCTATACTTACCCATGGAGTATCCTTATAACAGAAAGAGTGCAAAATTAAATAGCAAATGCAACATACAATTGCAGGTCAAGAATGGGAAGAAGGAAGAAAGGAAGAAGGTTTTTTCCTGCTTTTGGAACTATAGCCCCACATTTTTTATTTTGTATTGGACCCCAACATTATGCATCCAGCCCTGCATACATGAAAAAGCCAGTCTTGGCTTTCAAGGTTGTAAGTATCTATCAAATGAGGAAGGCAAGTCTTATTAATAAAAATTCTAGTGTTCTCTCCTCTCCAAATACTCCCCATTCTCTACAATATTCTGAGTGTCTTTCCCTGGCCAAACGCAGTGAGAAGCCTGGAAAATACTAACTTTAAGAATCATTCCCCTCCCCATAATACAGAACAGTGCAAAATACAAAACTGAAGAAAACAACCCCAAGACTAGCAGAGGAAGTGGTCTCTACATGGCAAGATAAACACATGAAGGCAGTAGGCAGTAAGTCCTCAAGGGTACTGTTCTGTAGAAGCACAGAGGAGAAAGAAATGCCCACAGAATCTTAAAGAAACACCTGAGGGGTCCTACTGCTTCCCGGCCTCTTCCCATACTTTGATCAGGTTAGAAATTACATCTTTGCTAAGGGGAGATGCTTTACTCATCTTTATATCTCCCAGGAATTTGTACATTAAGGGGGCTCTATAAATCTTTTGTTTTATTAAGTTGAATTGCACCAGCCTCACCCCACGTCACACATAAAGCACTCATGTCGAATAAGCAAGATCAATGGAATATGACTAGAGCCAACTTTATTCATCTCTCTCCCCACTTTCATACATTTCAGCAGGAGGAATCTACTTTGCCTCTGGATGGCAAAACTTCAGCCGGAACTTGGTGTTTCTGAACACTTTGGTACATTTTCCTCGACCCAGGAATCTTTATTTTGAATAGTCCTTTGCCCAAGAAACTGCAGGAAAGCAGAGCTCAGTAGTGAAACTGTGAAGCAATTTTCTCAATAAGGTCTTTGCTGTCTGTTCACGTGTCCTTTCATTCTATACTGGGCCTCCAAAGGTACTCCTCAATCTCCTCTCTGCTGGGATCTCCTTAGCCTTCTAAGTCTATTCTCTTGAATGAACCTGAATACAATCATGTGTAGGTGCTCCCCTCACCCCACAGGGCCTACCTGGTCCTAGGAAACACTAAACAAGCATCCTTAGCACAAACATACTCTGGGAAGGCAGGACAATTCCAACACACCAGTACTTTCCTGGGTCCTCTTTCAAATCCCACAACTTTCCCTAGGATAGAGTCAGATCTCAGTCCACAATCTGTTATTTTTTTTTTCCTCTGAGTCATACATTTGGCAACTGGAAGTGATACATGTCAATACTCTGAGTAACTCTTTTAGTCACTATGCATTTCCCCAAGAGATGGTGGGAATGATAGACTCATCATTAAACTGTCTTCAAAGAAGCCTTTTTTCCAACCGTCTCTTCTCAGATCTCTGAAAACACTCCATGTTTAATTCTTGATCTAGCTGAGAGGTTTAGAAGTTACCGGGAAGATCCATGGAGTCATTTCCTTGTGGGTATGCGTGTAGGTAGGAGAAGGGTAGCTCCTGTCTCTAGCTTGTTATGCTCTCTACATAGAGACTCAATGCCTCGAGTGAAGGTAAGGAAGGAAAAGTTGCCCTCAAAAGTCACCGTTCACACAACTCGCTTGAGCCGAGAGCAATACGGTGAAGCAACTTTTTCAAGGTTATCAGGGCA
This sequence comes from Carlito syrichta, assembly GCF_000164805.1. Taxonomy (NCBI): domain Eukaryota; kingdom Metazoa; phylum Chordata; class Mammalia; order Primates; family Tarsiidae; genus Carlito; species Carlito syrichta. The sequence continues at coordinate 163,921 of NW_007253561.1, read as the reverse complement.
TTCAGTGGCGATGCTGGAAGGAGTCTTGGAGGGGTCATAAACACTGCCATCCAAGTGCCTTCCAGTATTTTGCATTTATGCTAAGCTGTGTATCAAGACACACTGGAGAATTTGCCTTAACAGGTTAAAAGAAAGAAAGAGAATTGAAATTCAGCAAAATAAACTTTCTGTAAAGTCTTCTCTGTCTCCACCGTCTCCTTCCAAAAGCAAGTTTAGTTTTGCCTCAAACATACCGTAGGCCAAGTGTATGTCTAAGCCCAAGTGTGTGAGTCTGTTCTTGATTACAACATAACCTGCAACTGGTTTAGCTTGGGGGGGGTCACAAACACATTTTCCAAGCAAGTAACAGAAATATGAGTAGAAACTTCTCCCTGCTCTCCTTAGGCTTCTACCCCATTTATTCTCAGCATAATGCAGGCTTCTTCCACAGAAGGGCTCATGGGTATGGGTTAATTTGCACAGTGGCCTTAGAAGGAATGGTTCTAATTGCTTCAGCTGAAATCCATTTATTTTATAGCCCAATAAAATTCTGTGTGCAGTGGTAAATAAAACCATGTGGATGGGGCCCCAGTGCAATTCTCTGGGCTTCATCTGCAGCCCATGATAAATTAAGGGAGAGGAATTTTTTTAAAATTGTGCAAACAAATGCAATTAGCTGAAACGGTATATTTTTTGGCCTCTGACGATGTCTGCTTACATTCAATCCCCACTTGAAAATCAATCCTCATTTGAAAGCAAGCTAGAAAAATCTCTGTAATACAGATGGACCTTATTGGTTGGATGTTGACATGCAAAGACACCTTTGTACATTAAATTGCAGTGTTGACTTCTGCACTTGAAATTTTATTTTGTCATTTTTAATCACAATGAGCAAATGTCATCCTTAATAATAACCCTCTGCTTCTCTATAATGCCTTTCAACAAAGGCCCCAAAAGCACTTTTGCAAATATTAATAAACTGAGATTCACAGCAACTCCCAGAGGCATCTGTGTTGCAGGCTGAAAGAAAGCCCAAAGTCATGGAGTGACTTTGCTAATCCTCACAGAAAACTGAGCTCATGGAAGAGAAACAAGGACTAGCATTCTGGTTTTAGTCAGCCCTGCCTATTTCATGGTCACCAGGCATTTTCAGTCACAACCTGGATCTCAGGGCCCAAGGAATGAATGAAAGATTGCTTAGGCTCTTACTGAGATAAATTTTTTCCTGGTTCTTGAATGTCATCTATATGCTGTTGACTCTCCCAAATGTATATTTCCCATTCAACTTATCTTTTGCTTTCCAGATGCAGATATCCAGATATCCAACAGCCATGGAGGTCTAACTGACATCTCAATCTTAACACGTTCAAAACCAAACCTATGATAGCCTCTTCCGAAACCTATTCTTCCCTCAGTCATTCCCATATCATTAATCAGCAAGTAACCCCTCTCTTCTAGTTTATCAGTCCCCAAAACTTGGTTTTCTTTGACTCCCCTATCTCTCTCACTCATGACAAGTTATCTTGTTGGATCTACTGTTTAAATAAAACCAGAGACTAAACACATTTCATAACTTCTTCCTGGGCTTACCTCACCATCATATCAAGCCTGTGCTACTGTAACAGCCTTCCAGCTTATCTCCCTGTTTCCATCACTGCCCTCTAGTCTATCTTTTCAAAGCAGACAGATTGATCCCTTTAAAATGTAAGTCAGTCCATGTACTCCTTTGCTTGAAAGCCTTCAAAGACTTCCTCTAATATCATTCGGAGTAAAATTCTCAAGTATTCACTAAGGCCTACAAGGCCTTACATGATCTGACTCCTTGTGTCTCTTTGATCTTATTGACTGCCACTTCCTCTTTCTCCCTCCTTTAGCTCCAGCCCAACTGTTTTTTTGCTCCTGGAATAACCCAAGCATACTACTGCCTCCGAGCTTTCACTTGCTGATCTTTCTGCCTGAATTATTCTTCTCCCAGATATCCAAATGCTGACACCTTCTGTGGTATAAATATCTGCTCAAACATCATCTTTTCAGAGATGACTCTAAACTACCTCATATAACATGGCATGATCTTCCACAACACTCTAGGCCACCGTCCTGTTTTGTTTATTTTAATATCACTTATCAGCATCTGGCATCAACTTCTAAGTTATCCTTGCATATAAGTGGCCATGGTAGTTAGATACATGCCTTTTTCCTATGATTGTAGAAATTTTTTCCACTCTTCCTTCTCTTTTGGGATGCCTGGAAACCCTTCCCATTGCATTTTGGAATACCTGGTACTTTCTCCTACTTATAATTTTCTCCTTGATACTCAAGAATCTTGAAGTTCCCATGATAAAGGGTCAGGGATGTGAAATACTTTCATCTATCTACCTGGTTTACATCTTTGGAAAAAATGGATCTTGGCATCTAAATTTGGAACCCAAGGGTTTTTCCACAGAATTAATACAAAAATCAAGCACCCTGCAGGATAGCAGTTCATTGGCTAGCCTGGAGTCTTACACGTATTTATAACATATTCTTAAAGAAAATATGGGTTCGAGACCAGCCAGGGCAACTTGGCGAGACCTCATCTCCACAATAAATCAAAAATTAGCTGAGCGTGGTAGTGCATGCCTGTAGTTCTGGCTACTTGGAAGGCTGAGGCAGAAGGATCACTGGAGCCCAGCAGGTTGATGCAGGGGTGGCAGTGAGCATGCCACTGCACTTCAGCCTGAGAGATGGAGTGAGACTCCAACTCAAAAAAAAAGAAAAGAAAGAAAATATGGAGTCCTACATATTCTTTCAGACTCAAATCAGACATAACCTCCTGTTATCAGTTAACATTGTTGTATAGCAAACTAGCTGAAAATGCCACAGTTTTAAACAGCTGTTCCATAGTCTATGGGGTATCAATTTAGGCTGGGCTCATCTGGATGGTTCATCTGTTCTCAGTTGGGATCCCTCGAGCATCTGCTATCATTTCCTTCTGTAGATTGTCCAGCTATAGACTATGGCAACAGAGAAAACTAGACACATATCTCTCACCCTTCAGAAAGCTACCTCTCTGGCTTGTTCATATGTCAGAATCAAAACTCCAGCAAAAAAAGTAGAAGCATGCAAGACCTTTTGAAGCCTACTATTGCAGCTGGCACAACATCATTTCTGCCATTCCCTGTCTGCCCAGACAAGCTATAAGGCTAGTCAGATTTAAAAGATGAGGAGACAAGACTCTACTTTTTGGTAGGAGGAGCTGCAAAGTTGCATTGCAAATAATGAGAATATAAGGATGGTGAAATTTAGACAACTTTTTTTTTTGCAGTCAATCTAACGTACTTCTTGTTTGATACTTTGCCTGAAGTAGAATTAGATCCCTTTTTCTTTTCTTTTTTTCTGTCCATTTAGTGTCTGGTGTCCTTGTACAATAACCCTGCAAATAACTAATTATTCTCATTTTTATAAATGAAAGAATCTCTCTGGCTCCCAAACCCTCCATGTTGTTGCCTTTTTCATGTGCTTCCATGTCACCCTGTGCCTACTTCTGTTACAAATAGGTTTTTTGGGTTGGTTTGGATTTTGGTTTTTGTCTCTTCTGCTAGAGAATGATTTCCTCGAAGACAAAACTCACACAGTTAAAGAACACAGTATTTGTTCAATAAATGTTTATAGAGAACAGACACTAAATCACACTAAATGAAGAAAGGATAATTAATAAAAAAACAAATAAACTAAATAAATGCAAACAACTTAGAAGCCTTTTACAAATCATTTAGCTTCCAAGGACTATGTTCAATTCAAATTTGAGGCAATATGGTCACAATATTTCAAAGGATTTTTTGATATTTGGTCATCGACAAGCCCCCAAACATTTCCAAGACTGAACCGTCCTGAATTGTTGTAATGGAGACCTGGAAAAATTAGAAACAGAGGGACACTATTTTACTAAACCCAGTATCCTAGTCAATAAGTCACACCTATGTTTTACTAAAGTGAATTCTCTATTGTCAGCGGTCTTGATAAAATTTTTAAAGTCCTCCATCAATGTACTGCTAAAGCAAAAATATAGATTCATTGAAGAGTTTATACATCTTTATTTCTTTAATATTAAATATCAATGTATTCAGCTGTTTCCCTCTATCTTTTTTCTTCTGGTATTATGGTAAGCATATCAGTGGTTTGGAGATGTTTATCAAACCAAATTATTGATTATCTTGCAAAGATCTTCTTTCTTACCTACTGTTTCTTCTCCTGCTTATAATCTAGATAGTGACAGAAAGGTAGTAATGACAATAGCCAAACAAACAAATAAAATGAGGAAAGAAAACCCAAGCACTTTGAGTTTAATCTTAATTTTTCTAGCATTTTAAAAATATGAAACACTTCCTAGCTCATTTTATAAAACCAACATCACTCTAACACTAAAATCAGGCCGAGAGATTATGAGGTGAAAAACTCAGATCAATATCCTATAAAGGTAAAGCATGTAAAAATCCTTAATGAAAGTTTAGGAAATCAGATATTGTAATGTATATTTAAAAATAATATATCATGACCAAGGAGGATTGAATATTGGAAATTAGTAAGTATAATTCACCCTATCAACAAAATGTAATATAATAGCTATTTGATTATCTCAACAGGTGAAAAAAATTATTCGACAAAACTCAACATTCATTCATGATGAAAACTCTCAGTAGAGCAGGATCAGAAGCAAACTTATTCAACCTAATAAGGAGTATGACATAAAATATACAGCTAACTTCATACTTAATTATGAGAGTTTGAATTATTTCCCTGATACGACCAAGAACAAATTTAAAATATCTAATCTCACTTGTGTTATTAAATCTCATACTGGGGTCTCAGCCCATGTAATAAGTTAGCAAGAAAAAGATTCAAAGGTTATTTAGATGAAAGGAAATAATTAAAACTGTCTCAATTTGAAAACAACTTAATTGGTTAGGCAGAAAATCTCAAAAAACCTACAAAAAACTATTAAGATTAATAAGTAAGTTTAGTATGATATAAGTTCAATATACAAAGATTGATTGCATCTCTGTGTACTAACAATGAACAATCAGAAATTGAAACAAAACTAGAATTATTTATACCATCAAAAATAAGTGTTTAAATATAAATAAAATAAGTATGTGCAAAATTTAAATACTGAAAATTGCAAAATGTTGAGAGAAACCAGATAAAGCCCAAACAAATTATGAGATATACCAGGTTTGTAAATCTGAGCAGCCAATGTTGTTGACATGTCAATTCTTCCCCAAATTAATTGATAGATTCGGTGCAATCCCAATAAAAATCATCAAATCAAAATTAAGAACCTCTTCTTTTTGAAAGACACTGTCAGGGAAAAGAAAAGACAGATAAGTTACAAAATGGAAGAAAATGGTTTTAACAAACATATCCGCTAAAGAATTAAGATCCAGAATATGTAAAGAATTCTCACAGCTAAGTAATAGTAACAAAAAATAAATACATGGACAAGAGAATTGGGCAAACATTTCAAGTATAGAAGCAATAAGCACATGAAAAGATGTTCCACCTTATCATGGAATGTAAGTTTAAACCACAAGGAATTGCCACTACATAGCTATTAAAGAGGTTAAAAAGCCAAACAATGAAAATAGCAAGCAAGTGCTAATGAGAATGTGGGCCAGCTGGAATTTCCACTCATTGCTTGTGCGAAGACAAATGGTTAAAAAACTCTGACAAGAGAAAGTTAACTCTAGTAGAGTTAAATACTTGCTTAACTTATTACCCAGCTGTCCTACTCTTATGTATTGCCCTATAGCGTGACAAATATCTGCACATGAAAGTTTATAGCAGATTCATTCATTATCACTAATAAGTAGAACTCAAACATCTATTAATAAATGGATAAAGAAATAGTTTCACATCTATGCAACGAAATACAATTGTGCAATAAAAAGAAAAGAACTACTGATACATGCGACATATTAATCTCGAAAGTATTTTGCTAAGTGAAAAACGATAGACACAAAAAAAATCAAAATCAAAACTTCACTCTTTTTGACTTCATTTACATGACACTCTTCAAAAGCAAAGCTCTAGGGTCAGAAATCAGGCCAGTGCTTTTCAAGGGCTGAGGCTACAGATGGGTATTGACTATAGAAGTGAAGGAAACTTTTAGAGCCAATGGGAATATTCTATATGTTGATATTGGCATTGCTACACAATTGTATTGCTTAAGTATGTTTGCTAAAACTCATTGATTTGCACCCCAGATTACTGTTCACAGAATTTCAGAAATTCTTTTTGGTTACATTTTTATGTAATCGTATTTATCACTAAGCTACTCGTTATATGTATATAATTCCCATTTTCCATGTGCAGAAACTGAGAGACAAAGAGATTAAATATTTTTTTCAGTCACAAAATAAGAACCCAGTAGAGCCAGATCTCAAATTTTCATCAGCAATCAACCAAAAAAGGTGATTTTATTCTTGTTAATATGCCTCCCTAAACCTGATGTTAAAATTGAAGAGTGTAATACTTCAATTACCTGACGTAGTAATTGAAGTGTTCACATCTTTTCTCCACATGTCTCTTTGGGAAGACAGCATTGAGAGGCTTTGGACAGGAAGACAGGGTCCCTTGATCAGAGGTTTTTGTTTAGTTTAGTTTAGTTTTGTTTCTAATTTCAACACCTGGCATGTGGTCAACTTATTTTTTTTTTAATATAGAATTTAGATGTAAATAGTAGGAGAAAAGTTGAGCATAACTCTTACCCTTGTCTGTAACACACTGAGCAGACGTGATTACTCCTATAAAAACTTGGATCTCTTGTTTAGGTTACCATACAGTTTTGGAGAATAGGTGGGGTTTGGTCTGGGTTTCCATATATTAAATTATAAGAATTTGGGGGGGAGGCAAGAGGAGGTTTAATGGAGATTAATTGAAAACTTTGGCCAAAAGTAGGGTTGGACAACAGCTATAAATTTTAGTCATCTACTTTAACTGAGATACATTATTTACTATCTGAGCAGCCTTATGCAAGTTTTTTTTTTTTGAACATAGCTTTTCTGAAGCATAGTTTTCTTCAGCAAAACTGCAAAGAAAATATTATAAAATTATACCTATTAAGTGGTTTTGTGAGAAATCAAATAACATCATACAAGAAATTTACTTACTAGAGTTTCTAGCGTCTAGTAAGTAATCAATAAATTTTAACCTGAAAAAAAGAACCACTTTTTAAAATGTGTGTAGTTGAAGCTGTTGCCAATCCTCCTTCAACCAACCTGTGTGTTTGAAACAAAAATCTAGAAAGTTTATAATCCAGCTGGCCCTGCAAAAAGTTAGTTAGCAGGTGCTGTGTACATATTTAAACTCCAGTCATAATGGAATATAAAAAACAAATGAAGATATTTTATTAATTGGTAAGCTTAAAAATGCCAGGTTTAAGATTGCTAAAACTTTTGGGAAAAAAAGCTCATAACCTTGTACATAGGCACAGTACAAGCATAAGATACTGAGTTTCCAAGCAGAGAAAAATAACCAATTTCTTAACACCAGGAAGGGTTTCCGTTGAACTGTTCAGTGCTCTTTCTATAATCCTCTATTGTACATCCTCACATGAAAAAGCTAATCAGAGAACATTCTCCAAAGTAATTGGAGAATATGCAATTCTAAACAAAACGATGTTTCTTTTTAAGGTCATGCTACTCAGAAAAAATTTTCAGGGCTACAGCCAAAATCCATTATAAGAGAAGTTAGGCTTCAGAAATTTTTCATCAGGTTGAAAGAAACTTGTAAGAGATAAGTTAAGGATAGATGCAGGGAGAAAGGGGAAGGGATTTACAGTTTTAAGAGTTCAATCTGTAAGCCCCTGTTGGGTATTTTCATATGCATTATATCCTTCTTATTCTCAGAACAATCATTGAGGTAATTCCTATTTTCTTCATTTTACAGATAAGGAAATTAAAAAAAGGTTTAATTGGATCCCTACTCAAGTTAAAAAAAAAAAACTTTAAGTGTTCAAAGTAAAATTAAAACATATGACTACAAGCAGAGAAGTCCTTGTTTCTTTGAAAAACAAAGAAAAACGTTTCCCCTCGTGCCTGCCATCTTAGTCCATTTCACTGGTACAATGGAAAATTCATCAGATCACAGCAACAAAACCCACACCTGTAGACCATTTTACTGTTCACAAAATCTCAGAAATTCTCTCTGGCCACATTTTCATGTAACCTTATTTATAATTAAGCTACCCATTACATGTATATAGTTCCATCTTACAGATGCAGAAACTGAGAAACAAAGAGTTTAACTAATTTATAGAGTGACTCAAAATAAAAAGCCAATAGAGCCAGGGCTCAAATTTTTATCATCTATCTCTAAATGTCACATTTCCTCCTCCCAAAGCCTTTCAAACCATTTACATTGAAGAATCGTGACAATTCAAGGAAGTCTGTCCATCAGTCTAAACAATCATCTGATTTCTTTGAAGTTTAAACATTATGTTTCAAGTTTTATTCATTTCATATGCTCTTCCAAGGGAAGACTTGGTTTCCACATGGAAGAGTTTTAAATCAGCACTCCCCAAACTTTTTGGCATTAGGGACTGGTTTCATGGAAGACAATTTTTTAATGCACAGGGGCGAGGGGGAAAGAAAGGGGGGTCATCAAGCATTAGATTCTCATAAGAAGCATGCAACCAAGATGCCTCGTACGTGCAGTTCACCATAGGGTTCCTGCTCCTATGAGACGCTAATGCCACTGCTGATCTGACGGTAGGTGGAGCACCAGTGACATGCCACTCACCTCCTGGGGGTCCATGCCTGGGGTTGGACACCCCTGTTTTAAATTATTTCTGAATTTTGTTACTAGACTTTCTAACTAAAATGTTGAGTTAAATGCATAAGAAGATGCTTACTGTCTGATATGAAGCTTCCGTTACCCCTTCCCCTACCACTGTGTGATTTCTGGTTTTTCTCTTACCTCAGTTATATAGTTACACTCTATATCCTTTAGACTAATAATATAGATGGAATAGTTCAACTTATTGAGGAGCAAGCACACTACTATGTGGTTATTTACACCCATCACATTATCATTGTTTGCAATTACACTGCTAGTGGACATTTTATTCTCACTATCCCTGGAAGAAATTCAGGATCAGGATAGTCAGGTTTCTTATGCAAGTTTACACAACTGAGTGAGGATTTCAGCCAGCCCTGAGGCACAAGTTTGTCTCAGAAGTTCCTGTCTGTCTGGTGATGCTCCAGTGTAAGTTTTATTTTTATACCAGATGCTTTTAATTTTATGGAGGTAGAGAGAGTTGACTATACTTGGAAAAGAAAATGAATAGACTGTGAATAGAAGGAGGGGGCATTGTCTTCTTCTTTTATTAATACTATTTGTAAGCCTAGTCTAACCAGAAAATATCCCACAATCCCACACTTGCAGCCTCATGATGGGTAATGTTCAGTGGCTGCCTTCCCGCAATGACCCAAGGGCATCATTTGTTTAGAGTGCCTTCATTTTTCACTGGTTTGAAACACGCACACAGCTTCTTTTTCAGATTTTGTCCCTGGATGCTTATTTCTTAAAAGTGATTGTGGGGAATCGTTGGTCCATTGGTGTAGCAGAGATATTTCTAAACACTGGGAAACAGGAAAGACAATGCAAAACAACATTAAATTCTTGAGTTTGTTAAGAGCATGGCATTTTTCCAAAGCACTTGGAAAAGTTGGGGTTAGATTCGAATTGAAGGGGTCTGTGCAGTCAAAACGACATCCTTCTCTTGCTTTTCCAATATATGTTCACGCAAGTCAAACAAAATTCCTTAAATAAAACTAATCAGGCCTCTTCAAAAAATTAAATCTTTTCTTTGCTCCCATTTTCCTGAGACAAACACCTCCCCTGAAGTTTGTGGAGCTGATCTCCTTCTACATTTTAGTACGTGGGCATGACATGTTAAAGGAGAAAGTGTTGATGAACATTTAGAGTCTCTCCTATGTGCTAGTTCCTGATCATACAGTTTCGTATGTGACCCTCACAACAATCATATGACATAAGCACTTATACCCCTGCTTTACACGTGTGAAAGTTGGGGTACAAAGAGTTTCATCATCATCTCCTAAGTCACAATAGCTGATGTCTGATTCTAAAATGCCTTATATTTTCTCCTTATTAGGGGTCTACAAACTACAGTCACAGGCCATATTTAGCATGCTCACCATTTTTGCAAATAAAGTTTTATTGGGATACTGCCACATTGTATTTTTGCAGATTGTCTGGGGCTTCGTTGAGTAGATGTAAAGAACCAGTTGGTAAATTTTTTGACTCTGCAAGTCAGTAATATGAAAACAGCCATAAACAATTCCTAAATAACCATGTCACTATACTCCAACAAAACAGTATTATATATACATATATAGAAAGAGAGAGAGAAAGAGAGACTGAAAACTAGTTCTGGCTTGAAGGTTGAAGCTTGTCACCATCTATCTGTAATGGCAGTGTGTCACTTAAAACAGAATTTCGATAAGTTCATTCAAAAAAATATAAAGCCTCACCTAAACAAATATTGATGAGTTGTTTCAGACATATAGTAGGTCAGAGGACTGCTTTTTATTTTTATTACTATTATTATTATTCAGTCAGAGGTTTAAATGTTCAAAGATTTAACATTCGATTTGCTTATAATTGAGTATAAGACCTATTTTTTCCATTGCCTTCTCTTAAAAGAATGCTAGAAACACAAACAATTGGTATTAGTATGATCTTAGTCTACAAGGAATCCTCTCAAAGTAAGAGTAAAGAATTCATATATATATGTGAGGATTAGATAGATAGATATAGTTAGATAGATAGGTGGATAGATAGATAGATAGATAGATAGATAGATAGATAGATAGATAGATAGATAGATAGATAGATAGATAGAAGATGGATGGATAGATTAGATAGATAGATAGATAGATAGATAGATAGATAGATAGATAGATAGATAGATAGATAGACAGACAGAAAGATAGATAGATAGATTGTTTTGATGTCCTTCCTGTGATAGTTCTTGCCAAATATTCAGACAATAATTTGGCCTTCAAAAAGGTCACAATTTAAAAGGCACTACAAAACCCTCTGCAACACATCATAGTGGCGTAGCATCAAGCAAAGGAAAGCCTGCGATCTCTCTGCTAAATCTCCCAGCCCAGGTATAATCCCAAAGCTCCAAGAACTGGCTTCTGAAATGTGTTCTGTGCCCACTTATCTCGCCCAGCAACATGGCCTTGATTGACACCACATCTCTCAAGAGAAATGAAAACCGGTGCCAAGCCCAGATGCCCAGCCAAGGAAAGGAGAGTGTTTGGCAGCAGAACACGTGTTAGGTGTCAGTCACAGGAAGGAAGAATCCCAGCCACAGGGGAAGACTGGCATTTTGCAGAAGAAGTACGAAAGAAGCACGATCCTAGGTTTACAATGGTCTTTAAAAGGCTGTCATTGCTTGAGGACCGAAAAATAGAGTTGCTATTGTTCACCCACACTGTTTTAAAAATGAAAGTGTACAAAGTGGCTTTAACCAGATTCAGGCTGTACCAGAATGATCAAGGGAGGCTTTGTCTCCGAAGCACCTACAATTCTTCCCTAAGACTAAAAGAAATCTTGAGCAAGAACCTAGGCAATTTTACTTTTGATTTCAAGTTAGGGATAGAAGTAAAACTATTTTTATGTAACAAATTGTCTGTAGTGCGTAGTTCATTCCAGGCGTTGTTTTAAATGTTTTCACATATCAATTCATGTAACTTTCTCAACATCTTATGTGTAGCTATAATTATTCTCCTCATTCTTGTAGACAAAGAAATAGAAGTAGAGAAAAGTCTTGTAACTTTTTCCAACACACAGCTCAGAGTTCAGTCTTGATCATGCCTTCAAATGTAGAGATCTGCGGCAAATTACTGTATCTCTTCTCTGAACTTCTGTTTTCTCCTGAAGGAAAGGGGATAAGAATCTTTACCTCATCAAATGGTCACGGAGATTCAAAAAGACTAAAAAGCAAATTATCCAACAAGGCATTTAATGGATAATAATTACAAAAGTTCACACCTGTTGAGCGCTTACTATATGCCAAGGTCTGTGATAAAAAGTTTGCGGAAATCATCTCATTAATCCTCAGAAAGCCTCACGACATAGACACTAATATCAACCATATTTTACACATGAAAAATTGAAGATTAGGATACTTAATTGCTGTGCTTAAAATCCTACATATGTCCAGTAAGGAGCAAAGCCAGGCCTCACATCCAGGGGGTAGCATGGGTAAAATAAAAATTGAATTGTACAACATGTGGCCTTTAATTCCTGACATTTTTCATATAGCATAATGGCTTCAAAGCTCATTTATGTTGTAGAATATATCAATATTTCATCCCACTGTATGGATATACCACAATTATTTCTCCACTCATCAGTAGACAGAGTTTAGTCGTTTACACCTTTTGACTATTATAAATAATGCTGCCGTAAACTTCCAGGTACAAGATTTCATATAAACAATGTGGTTTCTACTCTATAATTTCATGTACGTATCAAGGAGTGGAACTGCTGGGTTATAATGGTAATTCTATATGTAACTTACTGAGTAACTGCCAGACTGTTTTCATAGCAATTGTGTCTTTTAAATTCACAAAGAGTAACGTTTGAAGGTTCTCATCTCTCCACATTCTTGCCAGCATTTGTAATTTTCCTTTCTCTTCAATTATAGCCATCCTAGTGGGTGTGAAGATGTTTGTTTAAAAAAAAAAAGTTTATTCCCTCCTTGAAGAAAAAGACTGCAGCTGGCAAAAGAACAAGAAGGTTTAAGCTATTTAAATGGATATCATTCTGGTTCTCAAGCAAAGTCCTGAACCCTTGAAGGCACTATGTAACTCTCCCCTATTAATCTTAGAACTCACCTTTGGAAATCCCAGTTGAAGTACTAATCAGGGTACAGTAGAAAGTTGGAAGAAAATTGGGACATCCTAGTTTTGCCCCATGGAACTACACTCATAGTTCTCATTGCCAGACAAACTAATTCTTCATGTCAAGAGCATCCGGGATTTCACGAGTATTGCTCACACAGTGTTTCTTGTTTCTTTTTCTTTTTCTTTTTTTTTTGAGTTGGAGTCTCACTCTGTCACCCAGACTGGAGTGCAGTGGCCGCTCCCAGCCACCGCAACCTCGACCTGCTGGGCTCTGGCGATCCTTCTGCCTCAGCCTTCCAAGTAGTTGGAAGTACAGGCACACGCTACCATACCCGGCTAATTTTTGATTTATTGTAGAGATGAAGTCTCACCAAGTTGCCTCGGCGGGTCTCGAACCTGTGGGCTCAGGCAATCCACTCACCTCAGCCTCCCAAGTGCTGGGATTACAGGCTGAGCCACCAAGCCTGGCCACGGTGTTTCTAATGTCTAACAGGTTGCCCACATCAAGTCATATAGATGTGGACTATCTCAATGAATTGTCAAGTCAAACTAAATACAGACAAACATAACTTAAAGTTTCAGCCCATATCTTTGAGAGCAAGTGGGTTTCCTATGCCTAAGCATTAGTAACTCCCTCTCCAATTGCTTTTGACCTACAATTACAACTGATATTATCCTAGGCCACCAGTGAGGAGACAGATAAGGCTATAAGGGTAGTTTCTGGCTCAGCCCCTCAGAGTTTATGCCATTTTAGAAACAAATGAAAGAGAATCCCCATGGTTTGCCACAACTGCTAACTTTGTTTCTGATTCATAAAATGCATGTCATTCCCAGGAGCCAACTTGCTTTGTGGCTCAGAGGATGCATCTGGTGTCCCTGGCCATACTGCCGCCCTCTGTCCAGAGCTCTCCTCCCCAGGAGCAGACCTCTTTGTTTCCAGTGGTGGTTGGGCCTAGGTCACTGTCCTGGGGCTTCTGCTTATACCTAGGGCTCCGCCTAGATTAACCCCTGTCCTACCATATATTTTCTTTTTTTATTTTAAAACTGTGGGGTACAATTCAGGGTTAGGTATATTCATTGTGTAGTTACCCATGTTGATGAAGTATGTCCCCCCTTCCCCAAGCAGATATCGACTACTGTCAATCCCACCTCTCTGCCCCTCCGTCCCGCAGTTTCCTGCTACTGTCAATTCTTTTCTTATAGTATTACAGCAGTTGTTCAAGGTTCACTTATGTGTGAGAACATGTGATACTCACTGTTGGTGGGAGTGTGAACTAGTATAGCCTCTGTAGAAATCAGTGTGGTAATTTCTGAAAGTTCTAAAAATCGGCCTTCCATATAACCCTGTAATACCCCTACTGGGAATACACCTGGAAGAACTCAAATCACTCTATAAAAAAGATACCTGCACACATATATTTATTGCAGCATTGTTCATAATAGCAAAAACATAGAACCAACCGTGTTGCCCATCAAAAGAGGACTGGATTTAAAAAACATGGTACCTATACACGCTGGAATATTGTATGCAGCCATAAAGAAGAACAAAATCACGAACTTCACAGCAACCTGAATGGAATTAGAGTTTATAATACTGAGTGATCTACCATGTATTTTCACTGTATCTTTCAATCCCTTGGGTCAGACTCTGATTTTCTCACTGTTCCTTTCCTTCTACTGCAAAAAGCAGTCATTGTGAGTTAGTTATTGTTTTTTCATGAGTAGATGCTTTGCAACCCCAGCCCAGGTCAAAACGCAGAAGCCATCTTATTTTGTGTGTCCAGAGAAACACTTTCTAACAGAAATATAATGCGAGACATGTATGTAATTTTAAGTTTTACAGTAGCTGCATTAAGATAAAAAAGAGGTCAAATTAATTTAACATATTTAACTTAACCCAATATGTACAAAATATTATAAGTTTGACCTGCAATCAAAAATTTTTTATTATTTGTTTATTTATTTATTTTTAGTTGGAATCTCACTCTGTAGCCCAGACTGGAGTGCAGTGTCATGTTCCCAGCCACCGCAGCCTCGACCTGCTGAGCTCCGGCCATCCTTCTGCCTCGGCCTTCCAAGTAGCTGGAACTACAGGAATGCACCAGTACACCCAGCTAATTTTTGATTTATTGTAGAGATGAGGTCTCACCATGTTGCCCAGGTTGCTCTCATACCTGCGGGCTCAGGCAATCCCGTTGCCTCGGCCTCCGTAAGTGCTGGGTCTATAGGCTTGAGCCACCGTGCCTGGCCAAAATTTTTAAAACATTATTAATGAGATATTTATTTTTGTAGTCTTTCTTTTAGCACTAAGTCTTTGAAATCTGGTATGTGTTTTACATTTACAATGCATCCCACTTAGATGTTTAATCTATATGAGAGGGAACCCATAAAAAAAACAGAATTATTTTTTGGATAGTGGGTCCCTTATAGTACAGACTTCTCCCACTAAGTGTTATAAGAGTCAATCAGCATCAGTGTACCAGCTAGCATTGTTGTGAGAGACTGCATTAAACTTCAGTAAAAAAATTTTTTTTTAGATTCTTTCAATGCATTCGCCCATTTCATATTGGGTGGTTTACAAGCATACCCGCCCACACCGTGTTGGGTGTTCAGCAGTTTTTGACCAAAAATGTCATGAACCCCATGTTCCCACCCTCCTTATTCACCCAGTGCTTTTTCTTGTTTCTTTGGATGAACAATGTCCTCAAAGGGAAATGTTTTGCTGATTTGGGAAGAGGTGAAACAAAAAATGGCAGAGGCGCTAAAAGGCACCCAAATTGACGCGTTCAAAAACCATTTACAGCAATGGAAAAGCATCTCAGCAGGTGTATTGCATCAGAAGGAAAGGACTTTGAAGGTGCCTGCAGTTTTGACATGTGGGAATAAATGCACAAGTTTTTATAAATGAATTTCAATTTTGGAGGGATCTCCCTTCGTATTTAGATTTCATAACATTTATAGTTGAAATAGTAGGTTGATATACCCATATTTTTCCAAACACACCTAAAAGTTTTCCAGTGACCAAAACAGGCATCAGTTTTTTAAAAAATTAAACTGAAATTAATTAAATTGAAATAAAATTAAAAATATACTTCCTCAGTCTCTTTAGTCATATTTGTTTCTCAACAGCCACATGGGGTTAGGGACTACCATATTGGGCAGTGAGGTCCCAGAGGATGCTCCCAGCCACCCAGCTTTGAACTACCTGTAGGACACCTTTCATTGTTCCTTATTAGGGTACTCCATGCACTCCAGCAGAAAATCAATTCACAGGTTTGCTAGGATCCCATTGAGGGATGACCAGATAAAGCACATGGTAAGGAAGGGGTCATCGTAAGAGAAATCCTACCTGAAAAGAGTGGCTGAGAAACAAAAGACTTACAATCATGGAGAGAAAGAACATCAAGGTCAAATGAAGTGCACTGGGTTATTATTTTTTTCCAAGACTGAGAAGACTTCAGATGTGAGAAGACTAGGGAGATATTCCCGTTTTAAAGGAGACACAAAAGATATGAAATACAAATGGGATCTTAATCTACGAAGGTGACGGAAAAGATGAATGAACCAAATACAGAAGACAGTATCAGTGGTTAAGAGCAAGATGTAGTATTATAGAAGAGTCTCAGGACTCATAAATGATGGAATCCTGTCCCAAAGCCAAAGCTTAACTTCCCCAGAAGAGTGCTTCCAAGAAATGATGAACAAAACAGTAG
The DNA here is from genome assembly GCF_000164805.1 of Carlito syrichta. NCBI lineage: Eukaryota > Metazoa > Chordata > Mammalia > Primates > Tarsiidae > Carlito > Carlito syrichta. The sequence continues at coordinate 147,309 of NW_007253561.1, read as the reverse complement.
AATAAGAATCTAGAGATCACCAAGGTAGGGGTTTCATGGCAGGCCCCTGTTCACTGATGCAGAACCCTAACAAAATGCTTCCTCTTCCTTCATATCTCAACTGTAAGTCTTAGAACCAGCACACAAAGGTGTGCCTACAAGAACGCAGAGCAAGAATGATAGCTAGGCCTGCAACTGGGCCTTGACTGAAGTTTCCAGCTCAGATCTTGGAAGATTAATTGATGTTGTTTCTTCCATTTCTTCTCTGTTTTTTTTTTAATACTTCAGTATTGCATTTATAATCCTAAGTAAATCTCTAGATCAACTGTATTCTGTTTTATTTTCCAATTAACAAATTTATTTTCTTCAAGATTAGGATATTTCCGAAATTTCTAAGGCATTAAAAATATATTTGAAAAATCAGTTCCAGAGCTTACATACAGGAAACTTTCCTGAGCACCCAAAAGTTGACTAAGGAAAGTTCAAAGGTCTGGAATTAAGCCCTCACACCAAAAGTGGATATTACACATTTGGAATTTTGGCGTGGTCTCACAGAAAGCTTGCTTCAGGCTTTTAGGGTAATGCATTTTTTTTGTGAGTTTCTGAGCTTCAGGTTGATACTGAGCCAATATTTATCAAATCCATGAAAACACTTTTTGATCAAGGAACAGCTGTGGAAATATTCAAGGCTACTCTGCATCCAATCTGAGGCAACTAGCACCTGCATCTCACCGCCAATGCCAACTACAAACACAAACTAAACAACAACAACCACAATAACGATTTTCCATTGATGCAGCTTCCTGCTTGGAATAGGTTTCTCAAACAGCCACATTCTGTTCTAGGGGAACACAGTTTCAGAGAGATATAACAGTTCTTCCAGGCAATTTTCAACCTTGTCTGACAAGAGAGCAAATGATGTGGCTACGTGTGACCCTCAACCATCTACTTTATTCCCTTTATGGGCCAAAACACTTGAAATAGACCTTGCTTTGTGATTGAAATTGGCTGCATAGATGAGACACTGCCATTAACACAGAATCTGGAAGCCTATCAAGTATGGTGTGTTTGTAGCTACAGCTGGATAATGGGTAAGTTCATGGATTTATTTTGCATTTGTATTTATATTTTTATGAGCATCACCAAAATAAAAGCAAGTCTCCTAAAACATTGTTAGATCCAAATAGTGCATGTTTATAAATATGTACACATCCACTACACACATGTGACATTTAGAATATAGATTATATAGCTAGAAATCTAGTTTAGAAATGGATCATACCGCAGTTTTATTGATAAATCTCTCACACACTAGAAATTAACTGGAAATAAACAAAAGACTTGAGACAAAAAAGAATTCTGAAATTTTGAATATGTATAATAAATATAATAGAACTTCAGGTTTTGTAACTTTCAATTGGATGACCCTCCTACAGGTTTCACTTTCAGGTATTTTTAAAAATTTATTTTTTGCTTACTACTTTTATTTACCTTTTCTTGAAAAATATTGATAAGGAGTATTCCATGTGCCAAGTTTAGTGTCATGTACTCTTCCCATACTTTGAGGAGAGACGTCAGAAATTCCCCTTGATCCCCAGGGATCATGTGTCTCTGGGACTGGCCTCCTTCCCCAAGATGAAATCATGCAGAGCTCATTGGAGACCACTGAGGTAGCTAGCAACTGAGGCATACATGGAGGGCTCTATTGCCTCAGAAGCATATAATAAAGCCTTTTGTGTCTGGCATTGAAAAAAGAAAATGGAGGATTTCTGCTTCGTGGATCCAAGAGAGGGCCAGGGAAGCCACAGTTGCCCACGTGGAGAAGCTGGCATCACAGGGAATGGCTGCTGGAGGAACACAGGGAGCTCAGCAAGAAGTGCCATCTTTAGACATAAGCTTGGATCTCCTGGCCTCACTGAGAGCCAGGAGGATGGAATGATGCTGTCTCCAAGATGCTTAGCCTTGGAAAGTCTTCCCTCTGGGACCAGTAGAGCACAAGCAGCCTCTGCTGGACTGTGTCACATTCTCCTGTCCACAGAAGCATTATTTGGCAAAAGCAAGGGTGATTCAGACTGATGCATTTATTAGGTTCTCCCTGTTCTGCTCAAGGAAGTGGGTAGGGAGAACGCCTTTCTTTTAGACCACGTTGGCTTCTGAGGTTCTTGGATTTTCAAGGGGAGAGATGTAAGCCCTAAAACCGAATGAATGGATTTATAGTAATCTGGCAAATGAGTCCTAGAGCTAGTTTTTTCTTCTGAAGGACATTGCAGTAACCCCTTCATATCTGTGGATTTCAGACCCATGGATTGAAACAACAGCAGATCAAAAATATTCAGATTTGTAAAAGATGGCTGCATCTGAGCTGAAAATGTACAGGTCTTTTTTTCTTGTCATTATTCCCTAAACAGTACAATGTAAGCATTATCAGCATATCCTTTACACTGTATTAAGCACAAAAAGTATTCTAGAGAGTTTGAAGTATATGGAAGAGTGTGTGTAGGTCATATGCAAACACTGCACCATATTTATATCTGGGATTGAGCATCCATGGATTTTGAAATCCGTGAGAGTCCTGGAGTCAGTCATCAACAGAAAGTAAAGGATGACTCTATATTTGACCTGATTGTATGGAGCAGTTCAAACTTAGCTATCCACCCATTTTTGTGTTAACCTACTTCTCAAGTCACACAAAATTTTATGAAGTGGCATAAATGCACACTTGGCTGGAGAGCAGAAGACCTGTGGAATAATAACAGCTCTGCCCTTAAGAACCTGTGTGACTTCGAGGATGCTTTGACTCAGATTGTTTGGTTGTACCTAAGCATTTGGACTACATCATCAATAAGCCTTTCTCAGTTTACAGTCTTACAAACTCAATTTCAAAATTCATTACAAAAAACTTTTGGAAGGATGAGTCCAATAGCCTGACTAAAATATGCCATCTTCAGCTTGGAAACATCTGCACTTTCTCCTAGACACAACCCCTTTTTAATAATTTAGCTCGGGTTCGTGAAAAATCAATAACAAGTTTGAGCATGTTGGAAACATAATAATAAGAATATTAGTTATTATTATCATTAAACATTTCTTGCACTCCTTTTGGCATTGTTTTATTTCATCAACCTTATAAAATGGACTTTGTTTTAGAGATAAGTAAACTGAGGCTCAAAGGGTAAAAGAAGTTACCTAATATCATACAGCTAGCATGTAGAAAGCACAGCCTCGAACACGGTTCATCCTGTAGTGAGATTGTGTCGCTTACTTAAAACACACAAAAGCGCGCTGTTTGAAAAATGCAAATACTTGGTTAATTGAGTTCTAAGATACTTTCCAATTGCCTGGGTCTGAGCTCCTTTTCTTTCTCTAACCTGCACCATATGATTATGCGTTCTAACAATAGACAGCTTGTTCTCTTTTCCCTTGCATATTATCAAAGAGAATGCTAAAATTACTTCTACAATAATAATCCTCCCAAGCCTGGAAAACTCAAAACACACTAAAAGAAGCACTTTAGCACTGTCTTTGAGGGAATAAGTGAGACTCTGTTAAGATTACACCATATTTTCTTTTCAGTCTCCATCAGTATATTCAAAAATCAATTTGATGATTGACAGATTTCTTGATTTTGCATTAACCAAAGGCAAGAGCTCTGTGGCTGGGCAAAATGCAGAGAGTTGGTACAGGTTTTGGGAACTTAGTCACATAAAACTTACTTTTGACGTTTGTACTCACAAGGAAATTGGAGATCATTACCTTATCAGATCCTGAATAGCAGTCGAATTGCTCTCTCTTAACCTAGAGTGGTTTTATTTTTAACAGCAAATTTCAAAATGTTATTAATAAGTAACAATGAATGAGATATAACAGTTACTTCAAGTCTTTAGAGCGAGGACAGATAAGTTGAAGTTTTCAGATTCAGCCAACTCTCCTTCTATCCGTGGTGTTCCTGCCAAATTGTGAATACTTTCTAGCCAAATAAATGAGATTCTTCTTCCTAATAAAGAACCAGTGCTTCAAATAGTGTATATCAAAATAGTAGTGAGATTGTGTCACGTACTTAAAACACATAAAAACGCACTGTTTGAAAAATGCAAATACTTGGTTAATTGAGTTCTAAGATACTTTCCAATTGCCTAGGTCTGAGCTCCTTTTCTCTAACCTGCACCATATGATTATGCGTTCTGACAATAGACAGCTTGTTCTCTTTTCCCTTGCATATTATCAAAGAGAATGCTAAAATTACTTTTACAATAATAATCCTCCCAAGCCTAGAAAACTCAAAACACACTAAAAGAAATATTCAGAGATGATATATTATGCAGTAAAAGATGCCGAATATCTTCTCAGTTCTGATATTCTCAAAAAATCTATTATGCAAAATAAATATTGTAGCGTAATTTATTATCTGTTAGCAAATGGCATTTTTTTTTCCTTTCCAAATTATCCAAAATGAATTAGGACTTCATACTGAGCTGTCAACCAAAAATCCCACCTCCTGAAATAGAGGTTGGACTTCAAGAAGAAAGAAAATACACATGTTCTCACTCATATAGTGGACCTTGAACATCTATCGCAATACTGTAAGAAAAGGATTAGCTGGACTCAGTGGCTCAGCCTGTAATCCCGCACCTTTGGGAGGCTGAGGTGAGTGGATTGCCTGAGCCCAAGGGTTCGAGACCTGCTTGGGCAATGAGACCTCATCTCTACAATAAAATCAAAAAATCAGCCGGGCGTGGTAGTGCATGCCTGTAATTCCAGCTACTCAGAAGGCTGAGGTGGAAGGATCGCCGGAGCCCAGCAGGCAAGGCTGTGGTGGCCGGGAGCGGCCACTGCACTCCAGTCTGGGCAACCGAGTGAGACTCCAACTCAAAAAAAAAAAAGAAAAGAAAAGGATTGACAGTGGCGGGAAACTATGGAGATGGGGGAAGGGAGGGGGAAAGGGAGGAGGGATTAACAGTAGTAAATATCTGTCTGGGGACGGAGAGACACACTTTATCAACAAGGGTGCCTGAATGAAACATATTTGTATACCTAACCCTTAACTGTACCCCACAATACCAAAATAAAAAATATTGATTAATATTAAAAAAAAAAAAGAAAATACAATGTGGTAAAAGTCATTTTTAAAACTCCCCCCCACACACACACACTTTAATATATTGTTCTGAGGTTACAAATACTTATTAAGGAGAGACTTATGAGAAGATGGTGACAAAGCCAGTCAAACTATCGAGTCCCATTGTGGGTGAGTGAGAGTATGGAAAATTTTGTGTATGTGTCTGCGAGTAATTGGGTGTGTGAGTGACTGACTGAGAGGGGACTTGGGAGCAAGTGGCCAGGGTTTTCCTGGTGAAGCAGCTGGTGCCACAGCTGCTCTGCTTGGACTCCAGCGCTTCCTGGGTGCAGAAGCAGAGGTTCATTTTCTTTTAATCAGCAACACCCTTTCCGGGAAGAAGTTTCCAAGAACGCCCGCCGGCTCCAGGCTCTGTATCACCATTGCAGCACCTGACTGAACACTGGCAGCAGTGGCTGTGGAGGGAGCACAGTAAGGGAGCCCAGAAGCAGAGCCCCACTGGAGAAGATGAAAGAGGCACCCTGCCACCATCTTGAAAACTGGGTAGGAACATGTTCCAGCTTGCTCACCATGGAGTGACAGATCCAGTCTCTGTGACAGCAGGTTAACTACTCAGGGATTGATCATGACTCAGAGGGAATATACTAAAAACACAAACTCTTGAGGACAGGATGAGTGCTGTGTCTCAGGCACCCCACTCCCTACCCTGATTCAGCTGTGAGACAAAGGTTGTGACCAGAAAACAACAAGGAAGAACCCCAAAAAGATCAGCAGTGAATCCAGGGCTGACCCAACCCTCTTCTCCCCAGCAATTCTCTGAATGCCAGATCCACTTGGCTGGGGCACAACTGAGAGGGATGAACCCAGGCAGAGCCTGGACATCAGTTTCAATAGGAGGACTCTACTCCAGGATAAGCTTGGCTAGTGTGCCCCTCTACCAGCACCTGGGGAAGTGACAATCTCTCACCTCCCCGCCAGAGAGGATCACCCTTAAAATATAAGGATAGGAGGGGAGAACTGAAGCCCTACACACTCCCATCACCTCCTCCTCCTTCGCCCAGTGGACACTGGGAAGACTGTAAATGAGACCACAGCTCTGCAGGAGACAGGAGAGGGGCTTAGCTATGAGCCGCTGAGAGAACAATTACAAAACCAGCAACAAGAGGGCAGATTGTTTTTCATTTTTGTTTTTGTTTGTTTGTTAAATTTTTATTTTCTTTTTCCTCTGTGCACGAATGTGTATGTGATGAAATCTTTTTTTTGTTTGTTTGTTTGAATTGGAGTCTCACTCTATCACCCAGACTGGAGTGCAGTGGCCGCTCCTGGCCACCGCAGCCTCGACCTGCTGGGCTCCGGAGATCCTTCCGCCTCAGTCTTCCAAGTAGCCGGAATTACAGGCATGCGCTACCACGCCCGGCTAATTTTGTGATTTTATTGTTGAGATTAAGTCTCCCTGCCCAGGTGGGTCTCGAACCTGCAGGCTCAGGCAATCCATTCACCTCAGCCTCCCAAAGGCGCGGGATTACAGGCTGAGCCACCAAGCCCGGCTTGTGATGAAATTTTTTAAGGCCAAAATCTCTGTTACAAGTTATTTCAGTGTTGCATCTTGTCTTTCTCAAGTCTTATTCACTCTTTCCATCCATTCCCTAACCCCTATTACATTCTAGGGCAAGTCGTAGGTGACTTCTATTGTTTGGGCTCTGAAGTCTGATTTTTCAGACATTTTCTCTTTGTTACACCGGGAATTACCTATATCCCTCTGTTGATTTTTCCTCATTTGTGACAGTTCTTCTTTTTATTTCTGTTATTCAGTGGCAATAAGAGAGGATTTCACTTCTGATATTTGCTCAGTTTTCTATTTTACCCTGATCAGGGCTCTGAATTTGTTCTATTTTGAAACAGAGCCATGGGTGGGAAGCTTTGTTGTCTCTTGTAGTTTGGTTGTCTATTTCTTCTGCTTGATTAAGTCGGCTTTCCAAAAGTTAAAAGAAGAAAAAAGAAAAAACTTTATAAGAACTTTATGATGGGGATAAGCAATCATATTTCAATAGTCAGCCTGAATGTGAATGGGTTAAATGTACCACTGAAAAAATACAGAATGGCAAACTAGGTAAAACACCATGACCCAATAAATTGTTACATCCAGGACACTCGTCTCACAACAAGGGACACACATAGACTCAAAGTTAGAGGTTAGAAAACTAATTTCCAGATGAATGGATCACAAAAGAAGGCAGCAGTTATGATCTTAATATCAGACAAAATAACCTTTAAGTTATCAAAATTTTTTAAAGATACAAAAGTCACTATATAATGATAAATGGTCAAGTCCATCAGCAAGAAATATCCATCCTAAACACATATGCACCCAAAACAAGAGCATCAGTGTTTATAAAGAAACTACTGCATAAACTGAAAGAAGATATTTACTCATATTCTTACAGCTGAAGACTTAAATACTCTGCTAACAACCCTAGATAGATCAAGGCAAAAAAACAACAAAGAGATTGGAACCTCAACTTGACAAATGACCAAATGGACTTAATAGATACCTACAGAACACTTCATCCAAAAAACACACAACATATATTCTACTCTTCACCACATGGAACATACTCCAAGATCGATCACATTCTCAGCCATAAATAAAGCATAAACAAATTTCATAAGATAAAAATACTGCCATCCACCTTTTCAGATCACAGTGGAATAAAAATAAATATCAGCACCAACAAAATTCCCACAAAACACACAAAGACTTGGACTCTAGATAGCATGATACTGAACAATTGCTGTAAACACAGAAATCAAAACAGAAATTAATTGATTCCTGGAAACAAATAAAAATAAAGAAACATCTTACTAAAACCTCTGAGATGCCACAAAATCAGTTCTAAGAGGGGAATTTATATCTCCATTAACACACATCAAGGAAATGGAAAGGTCACAAGTTAATTGCCTAACAAATCACCTAGGAGAGCTAGAAAGACAGGACCACTAAAATCCTAACCTTAGCAGATAATCCAAATCCCCAAAGTTAAAGCCCAAATACAGGCATAGAAGGTAAAACTATCATAGAAAAAAAAATAAACAAAACAAAAAGCTGGTTCTTTGAAAGGATAAACAAGATTGATGGACCCCTAGCCAGAATGACCAAGAAAAAGCCCAAATAAACACAATCAGAAATGCAAAAGATCAAATGACAACTGACCTTGAAGAAATACAAAAGATTATCAGAGACTACTATGCACACCAGTATGGAAACAAACTTGATAACCTAAATGAAATGGAGGACTTTCTTACATCACATAACCTCTTAACATTGAAACAAGAAGACAATGAGACACTAAATAAGCCAATAACAACCCAGGAAATTGACTCAGTCATGAGAAAACTACCTACCAAAAAAATAAAAACAAACAAACAAACAAAAAAAACTGGACTAGACAGCTTTCAATGGATTTCTATAAAAACATACAAAGAGGAGCTGACACCAATCCTACTGAAAGTATTCTAAGCAATTGAGAAAGACAGATTTCTCCCCAAATCATTTTACAAAGCTAACACCACACTGATACTCAAACTGGGTAACAATCCAACAAAAAAAGAGAACTACAAGCCAATATTCCTAATGAACATAGATGCAAAAATTCTCAACACTATTCTAGCAAGTTGGATCCAAAACACATCTCAAAAATTGTCCACCATGACCAAGTAGACTCCATTTCCAGAATGCAGGCCTGCTTCAACATCCATAATACTATAAATGCAATTAAATACATCAACAAATGTAAATAAAAACCACATGATAATATCATTAGATGCAGAAAAAGCCTTTAATAAAATCCAGCATCCTTTATCTATAAAAGTCCCCAAACATCTAGACATAGAAGGAGCATACTTCAAAACAGTAAGCACCATCTGCAATAAACCCACAGCCAGTATAGTGCTAAATGCACAGAAACTGAAAGCATTTCCCCTGAAAACTAGAATAAGACAAGGATGCCTACTCTTACCCCTCCTGTACAACATTGTGTTGGGAGTCCTAGCTAGAGTAATTAGACAAGAAAAAGAAACCAGGGGTATCCAAACAGGAAAAGAAGAAGTTAAGTTATCCCTCTTTGCTGACAATATAAGCCAGTACCTTTAAAATCCAAGAGAATCTGTCAAAAACCTTCTTTCACTGACAAAGGACTTTGGCAAAGTCTCAGGCTACAAAATAAATGTGCAAAAGACAGTCACATTCTTATACACTAGAAACAAACAGGCAAAGAACCAAATAAAAAGCACATAGCCACAAAAAAATTAAATACCTCAGCATTTTCCTAACCAAAGAAGTAAATGACCTTTACAATGAAAACTTCAAAACACGGCCGGGAGCCGCAATCACTAGTAAAAGTAAGGTAAAAGGGACATGAAAACAGGAAAAACGCCAGCTGGGAGCAAGGCCCCAGTAAAATGCGGCCATGACGGAGGCAAAGCCCCATGGATCCTGTTGATGGACCTTCCCTAACTTTGAAGGATGGCGTGCATAGGCTTGAGAATATTCCCTCTTTAGTTGAGATAATAGGTGCGTAAATGGATGATGGCATCTGACAGCAAAAATTATACATAGGCATAATGGAGGTGAGATTGCAGCAAAAAAGGTGCCCCTTAGAATGTGCAAGGATGTGGAATTAGCAGTATACCTATGTATGGAATTGTAAAAAAGGCTCAACAGCGAAAATCTCCCCCCTGAAGGGACAAGGGAATGCAAATTTTGAAACCTTTAGCTAAAAAGGAAAAACAAGTACTTCCTCATATCCTTTATAAGTAACAACATTGACAGTTGTGATTGATGAGGAAGTGGGAAACTGAGACAGAGTATCTCCACAAACAGGTGTTTTTGGGAAAAACAAGTCACAGACATGCTTTTTGATTTAAGAAATATTATAGTTTAATTAGAGGGTTAAAATTAAAGTAAGGATTAGATAAATAGCAGTTATAATTAAAAGATAAATGTTTGTTATAGATGTAGGTATTAGTTAAATAGAAGGAATAGGAAATAATTAAGTTTTAAGGTAAACTTAAAATTATATATACTTAATGTAGGTTTAAAATTAAATACATTTAGGATTAGAAGTAAGATTAATTTCATATATAAGTGTAGATTTAGACATAAGTTTTGTTTAGAAATATAAAATGGGTAGAATTAAGAAAATAGATTAGTAAAAGAAAAGAAATAGAATAGTGGAGGGAAGAGATTCAGTTGGCCTAAAGGTCACAGGATGTGGCTGATAAATTGGCAGCTGGTATTTTGTTACACCACTGGTAGCAGGAAGGAACAAAATGAAACTTGTAAAGGTCAACTTCCCCATAAACAAAAGAAAAAACATGATGTAAACATTTAATGTGCAACATTTTGTGGGTAGGGGGGTCAGTAAAAAACTATATAAGCTTGCAAGAGTTGAATAAAAACTGGCAGAGTCTTGAACTCTCCCCAGGAAGAAGGATCCTGTCGTGTTCGTCTTTTCTTTTCGCCGCTTCCCGATTCCCCTGTCTCAAGCCCTGACTCTCTCCTGGAGCTGGACTCCAGCAAAACACTGTTCAAAGAAACCCAAAAAGACACAAACAAATGGAAAACTATTCCATGCTCGTGGAAGAATCAACATTGTTAAGATGTCCATCCTACCAAAGTCAATCTACAGACTCAATGCAATACTCATTATATTACCAACATCATTCTTCTCAGACCTGGAAATACAAACAGAAATGCATATGAAAACATAAAAGACCATGAATAGCCAAAACAATCCTTAGCAAAAGAAACAAAGTGGGAAGTATCAAATTTCCAGACTTTAAACTTTATTCTAAGCCTACAATAATCAAACAGGCTGATATTGATACAATAACAGGTATATGCACAAGTGGAACAGGATAAAGATTCCAGAAGCAAAACCTCAATTTCTCAACCAACTCATCTTTGACAAAGCCTCTACCAACAACCACTGGGGAAAGGAGAACCTATTCAGTAAATGGTACTGGGAAAACTGACTGACCACATGAAGAAGATTGAAACAGGACCCCTACCTATCATCACAATACACAAAATCAACTCTAAATGGACCAAAGATCTAAATGTACAACTTCAAACTATAAGAATATTAGAAAATGCAGGAGACACCCTTACAGAAATCAGAGTAGGCAACCAATTTCAGATCAAAATCCCAGCTGTCCATGTCATAAGAGATGAGATAGACAAGTGCGACCTCATTAAAGTGAAAAGCTTCTGCAAAAAAAAAAAAAAAACCAAGATAGTGCGAAGACAGTCAGACAGTCCACAGAATGAGAAAAAATATTTGCCAACTGTACATCTGACAAAGGCCTAGCATCCAGGATCTACAAAGAATTCAAATGTGCCAAAAGGAAAAAACAAACAGCCCCATTAAAAAGTGGTCAAAAGACATGAATAGACATTTCTCAAAAGAAGATATATGGGCAGACAACAGACACCTGAAAAAGTGCCCAGCCTCACTAATCATCAGCGAAATGCAAATCAAAACCACGTTGAGATACCATCTAACCCCAGTAAGAATGACCATCAGTAATAAAACAAACAACAACAGATGTTGGTGAGGATGCAGAGAAAAGGGATTGCTTCTACACTGCTGGTGGGAAAGCAAACTAGTTCAACCTCCATGGAAAACAGTGTGGTGATTTCTAAAAGAACTAGAAGACTTTCCATATGACCCAACAATCCCCTACTGGGATTAAACCCGGATGAACACAAATCATTCTATTAAAAAAGATACCTGGACACGCGAGTTTATTGCAGCACTATTCACAATAGCAAAAACCTGGAACCAACTATGCTGCCCATTGAAACTGAACTGGATTTTTAAAAAATGTGATACATATACACAATGAAATATTACACAGTCATAAAGGAGGACAAACATATGGACTTTGCAGTTACTTGAATGGACTTAGAGTCAATAATACTCAGTGATTCATCACAGAAACAAAGAACAGAGTACCACATGTTCTAACTCATAAACAGTTCCTGAACATTTGCCATAATACTATAAGAAAGGGGTTGGGAGTAGCAGGATACAGCCTGGGTGGGGTATGATACAACGTCAATAAAGGTACCTGATCTCAAACCAGGCAACGTGGGGACCAACAGGAGGCCCAAACTTTACCTGTATCATGTCCACTTGTATACTTAATCCTAAATTGTACTCCACATCTTTAAACATTTTAAAGGCTGTGCAAAGCTATCTGATTCTAAGATAATCTTTAAGTGAAGTTGTTTTCTTTTGTTTTCTTTTACTGTTTGATAGTTTATGGATAATGCAAGACATGAAGTTTCTCTGGAGAGAGAGAGAGAGAGAGAGAGAGAGAGAGACAGAGAGAGAGATCTCAATAGTTCTAATAAAATGCACTAAATAGATCCCAATTTTTTAAATTCAATTCATATGGCTGTGCAAGGTCATAGTATCTTTGAAAAGCAAGCGAAGTTATGATTCAGTGTTACCAAAAAGGTACAACTGATTAAAATGAAATTATTGAATTCTAAGCATGGTATGTATCACTATGACATTTTCCATTAATCTTTTTTTAGCTTTAAGATTAAATTATGAAGGAGCCTTCTGATCCAAGATAGCCAGGTTGGCACCCCATTTACCATGAAGACAAACACATTGCTGTCACCAATGGAGCATGAACACCGGTGCCAATCAGAGAAGAATTTCCATTTTTGATGTTGTCCGTGTGAGCAGAAAGGTAGAAGAAGGTGGAATTAAAGAGCTCAGTCCTCTTCTTAAAAGTTTTCATTCACAAAAATAGTAATAGAAAGTGACATGGCGGAAAGCACATCATCTTGTCAAAATGCAATAATTCTCACCCTGCTTCCAGACATACACCCCCATGCACACTTTTCACAATTTAAAATCTTGTCAAACTTAATACATCTGAAAATCAAGTTTTAAGTTTCCCCTTTTGAACTTTGTTCCCTCTCAGGGTTAATCAGGTCAATAAGTGGCGTCATGATCCATTTGTTGTTTAAGTAAAAATCCCAGGTGTCATCTTTAAGGCTTTTCTCACGCTACGTAAAGTCCATCAGGTGTTGTGGACTTTACTTCCAAAATATTTCCTAAGTATTTCTTTTCCCATTCCATTATCATCACCCTTGTCCACCATTGTCTCTCACCTGAACAACTGCAATAGTTTAACACATCTCCCAGCATGCATTGTGATTCTTTTACACTCACCACCGCAAAGCACCGGAATAATCTTACTTATCAGTGAAACTATAAGTCACAGAATCACTTAAAAAGCCTCCTTGGCTTCCCACTGTTCTGACAGATACTCCTTGTTTCTACCCATCCCTCATCTCCAGACAACTACGAATCCATATTGTCGTTTCCTGAAAGTGAGAGAAAATGAAAATCCCCAAACCTTGAGAAAATTAAGCAGTCTGCCAAAAAACCTACCTACTAGTGTTCTCTGTTGTGCATCAGCTACCCGGAAAGCAGAGAAAAGAATTGAAGATGATTTCCCAGTTATCTGTGGGAAGACAGCTTGGCCAGTCCTTTCAGCAGCTGAGGTGGGCGTTCCCAAAAATAAGAGGATGGAGACAATTAGAGAATCTACACATGGAAGATGTGTGGATGAAAATACCTTGTCCCCCAAGGTATCTACTTCGAGATTCAACTTCTGGTTTCTTCACTATCACTGCAGTTTTCCATCTACGTGATCCCCTATCTGAGAGCTAGAAGTTTATTAGAAGAAAACTACTACATCTACTTCAAGATTCAACTTCTGATTTATTCACTATTTACTACAGTTTTCCGTCTACGTGATCCCCTATCTGAGAGCTAGAAGTTTATTAGAAGAAAACTACCTGATTTCTCGAAGGCTGAAGGGAAAGAAAACGGATTTCAAAAACAGAATTGCAAATGGCTTGTCCTTGTTTAAATTAGAGCCAGAGCCTCGGGCATAAGCTGGTGACCTGAAAGTGCCCTCATAAAGCGAGATATTTAGAGATGGGACCAGAGTTAACAGATCAAGGAACCTATTTTCAAACATTCTCACACATAGTCCTGTTGGCCATCGAATTCAAAATATTCCCTTATAAGTCTTTCATGAAGATTTTGAACACAAATCCTCCTTCTGGTGAGGCTGTGTAAACAACGGTAAAGTGAATCATTTTGTAGTCACTTCCTTTGGCTATTTTAACCTCTCTAATGTCAAATAGAATGTTATTCTATTTGTAAAAAGTTTGGGGAGGGAAGCCTTTCCATAACAATTCAAATGTCAGAGCTACAGACACCTTAAATATATCAAATGAGTGGGTCTATTTACTATGTCAATCATGAATTGCTTATATGTCTATTGCAAGGGAAATTTAAATCTCTGGGTACTAAAACTGCACGGCTCCTCAAGACTTGAGATAACTACTAAATTAATTTAGTTCATTTTCCTCTCAAGAATATTTTATAGTTCCTTTTGAGGAATCTAGATTTCTCAGTACATTTTCTTAGTAAACCTACACTAATATCAATTTTTAAAAATTTTAAAAACAAATGTGTATATTGTTTTAATGTCTTCCCTGTCATTATCTCTTCCTCAGGACAAAGAGAAGTCATCATGGTTTAAAGTCATCTGTCACGTTAGTAAAGACTAGATAAAGAAGATTTCCTTTTTTTGCAATTAAAAAAAATTAGGTTTATATATTGTGATCATCAAAGTGTAGGTTCTTTTAAAGAAAATATTTGCGACTTAAATGGATTGAGCTTATCTGATTAGAAAAATGTGATTAGTTATTTATTTTAAAATTCAATTCTATTGTACTTCCAAAACACAATATTATGAAATAATTTTAAAGGCTTATTCATTATTTTTGAACCAAACACTTTTCAAAGGAACCATATATTTTGCATTATTAAAGCTGAACTCAACAAATACAAGTTTTTAAAGTCTGTGAGAAGAAAATAAAGATCATAAATTTAGACAGGTCATTTTCATCTGGAGGCAATTTTGTGTGCACCCGCCCTCAACCCCAAGGCATTTGGTAATTGAGGGGACTTTTTGATAGGCACAATTACGATGGAAGGAGATGGTTCCTGCTGGTATCTACTGAGTAGAGGCTAGGGATATTGAACACCTCCTTCGCTGCACAGAACAGTCCTCGCAACTAAGAATTACGCAAACCAAAACGCCAATGGAGCCAAGTTGAGAAACCCTGAGTTAAACAAATCAGGAGAAATGAGCTAAAAAGAGGAGATGAGTAATTTTTCTCATAAATAGACAGTTTTTGGAGGAGTACATTGGGTACACAAAGCCAGGACTTGGTTTCAAATTAGTAAAATCAAGAATAAGATGCCAACAATGAAATAATTGAATGGAAATTGTTAGAAAAAATAAAAACCATTTGACAACCTCATTTACAAGCTTTTAACTTCACAAAAAAGCTGAAATGAAAAAAACCAATAAAACCTTCTCTTCATTATGACCATCATATTATCCTCATATAACAATTGAGGAAAGTAAGAAGCTAAGGACCCTTCCCAAGTCACTCATAAAAAGCACGTGAAGACGCAAACCTTTCTGACCCTCAGTCCATAGCCTTTCTCACCCTACCATGTATATTTCTATCACATTCTTCACAAACCATTAAAATTCCTCTGCAAATAAATGTGCAGGATGCCTCTGACAGCAAACCTTCTAGCAGCCAAGAGTCCCATCCCCAGACATTGTCAAAATGGTACAATAATTTCTGTATTGCCCACAAGGATTTTAAAACCATCACTGACCCTGGTTGAATAAATATTTCTACAGCTCTATATCTGTGAATACCACCTTGAACTCACTGGAGGAGAGTTAGAGAAATAGAGCAAAGGACAGACTTCACCTCTGTAGGCTTTGGGGAAATCACATAAGGGGACTAGACTAAGAAGTTCCTTCTAGACCTGGTTCTTTCCCTAACTCACCCTGTGGCTTTGAAAGGTAATTTACTTATTTTTATGTTTATTTTTTTGAAAATAAACTTTATTTAATATTTGTAAATTGGGCCCAAGTTTTACTGTGGCAAGAATCTTAGTATTCAGAGATGTCTCCGGAAAGTGAAGAGTTATAAGCAGCAGCAGCCTGGCCACCATTATCTTCATGATGAAAGGTAATTCAAACTTTGCCTGTTTCAACTTCCTCACTGATAAACTGAAAAATTAGCTACCACTTAGGTGTAGTTGTCTGGATGAAGTGAGACAAATTTATGTGGATGCCTGCTGATAAGAAAAACCAATCAACAGTTGTCATTATTCATTGTGAACTCTTATGCTTTTATTGTTGATATTGTTTTCTACTGTGCTTTGGGCCGTGAGTGCCCTAAAATATGCATTTCAATGACTGGTAGAGGATGAAGTACATTTCAAACTTTAAATATTTTGCCAGCTTCAGATGGACTTTGCCAAGAAGGATGTTGGTTTTAAACCTATCCTGCAAAATACTAGTATATTTAATTTTATTGCACTTCATTTGTATTGTACTTTGCAGATGTTGTACTTTGTACAAATGGATGGTTTGTGACAACATTGCATTTAGCATGTCTACCGGAACTTTCATCCAACAGCATGTTCTTATTTTGTGTCTCTGTCACAGTTTGGTAATTCTCACCATATTGCAAAATGTATTTTTAGTATTGTATCTGTTATGGTGATCTGTGGTCTCTGATGTAACTGTTGCAATTGTTTTGGGGCACCACAAACAGCACTTATAAGGCAGCAAAGTGAAACCCTAAATGTTAGATGTGTCTGCTGCTCCATTATCTGACCATTTCCTCTTCTCTCTCCTTGATCTAAGTCCTCCCTGTTTTTCTGAGACATAACAATATTGAAACCAGGTCTATTAACAACCTTGCAGTGACCTCTAAGTGTTCAAGGCAGAGTTGCACATCTCTCGCTTTAAATCAGAAACAAGGGACCAGGCTGGGTGGCTCAGCCTGTCACCCCAGCACTTTTGGAGGCCGAGGCGAGTGGATTGCCTGAGCCCAAGGGTTTGAGACCAGCCAGGCAACTTGGCGAGACCTTGTATCTACATTAAATCAAAAATTAGCCAGTCCTGGTACTGTGCACCTGTAGTTCCAGCTACTTGGAAGGCTGAGGCAGAAGGGTTGCCAGAGCCCAGCAGGCCAATGCTGAAGTGGCCCTGAGTGTGCCACTGCACTCCAGCCTGGGTGACAGAGTGAGACTCCAACTCAAAAAACAAACAACACCACCCAAAAAAATCAGAAGTAAGCAACGACAGCACTTAGTGAGGAAGGCATGACTAAAACTTCCAAAAGCTGGGAGATAGGCCTCTTGTGCTAGACAATTTGTCAAGTTGTGAATACAAAGGAAAAGTTCTTGAAGGAAATTAAAGGTGCTACTTCAGTGAACACGTGAATAACAAAAAAGCAAAACAGCTGTATTGATCATATGTAGAAACTTTGGGTAGTCTTGATAGAAGATAAAACCAGTCACAACATTCTCTTAAGCCAAAGCTTAACCCAGAGCAAACCCTAACTCCCTTCAAACTATGAAGGCTGACAGAGGTGAGGAAGCTGCAGAAGAAAAATTGGAAGCTAGCAGAGGTTGGTTCATGAGGTTTAAGGAAAGAAACGGTCTCCACAGAACCAAAATGCAGGTGAAGCTGCAAGTGCTGATAGAGAGGCTGCAGCAAGTTCCCCGGAAGATCTGGCTAAGATAATTGATGAAGTGGCCACACTAAACAACAGATTTTCAATGCAGATGAAGCAGCCTTCAATGGAAAGAACATGCCATCTAAAACTTTTCTAGCTAGAGAAAAGATGCCAATGCCTAGCTTTAATCTGCAAAGAACAGGCTGACTCTCTTGTTAGTGTCTAATACAGCTGGTGACCATAAGCCGGTGCTCATTTACCATTCTGAAGATCCTAGGGTTCTTAAGAATTATGATAAATATACTCTCTCAATGCTCGCTAAATGAAGAAAACAAAGTCTAGATGACAGGACATTGGTTTATAACAATGGTTTACTGAATATTTTAAGCCCATGGTTGAGACCCACTACTCAGAGAAAGAAAAATTTTCTTCAAAATATTATTTGCCTTTGACAGTGTACTTGGTCACCCAAAAACTCTACTAGGGATGTGAGATCAATGTTTTTCATGCCCACTAGTACAACATTCTGTAACCCATGAATCAAGGAGTAATTTTTATTTCAAAGTCTTATTTTTTCAGAAATATATTTTGCAAATCCATAGATCATGTTTTCTCTGATGGACCTGGGTGAAGTGAACTGAAAACCCTCTGGAAAGGATTCACTATTCCAGATGCCATTAAGAACATCTGTGATCATAGGAGAAGGTCAAAATATCAACATCGACAGGAGTTTAGAAGAAGTTGATTCCCACTTCCATAGATAATGTTGAGAGGTTCAAGATTTTAGTGAAGGAAATAACGACTGATGTGATAAAAATAACAAGAGAACTAGAATTAGAAGTGGAATCTGAAGATGTGACTTAATTACTGCAGTCTCATTGAGAAAATTGAAACAGATAAGAAATTACTTATGGGTGAGTAATTGAAGAGTGTTGAAATGACAACAGAGTGTATAGAACATTCTGTAAACTTAATTGCTGTAGCAGTGGCAAGGTTTGAGAGGACTGACCCCAATTTTGAAAGATGATTTTACTGTAGGTGAAACACTATTAAACAGCACCCCATGCTACAGAGGAGTCTTTTGGGAAAGAAAAAGTCAATTGATACAGCAAACTTCTTAGTTGTCTTATTCTAAAAAATTCTCTGGGCCACCCCAGCCTTCAGTAACCACCACTCAGTGGTCATTCACATAGAACTAAGACCTGCCACCAGCAATATTATGACTTACTGGAGGTTCAGATGATCAGTAGAAGTTTTTAGCAATAAAGTATTTTTAACTGGGTATAGTGGGTCACACCTATGGTCTCAGCACTCTGGGAGGTGGAGGGGAGAGGATTGCCTGAGCCCAGGAGACCAGTCTGGACAACTTGGTGAGACCTCATCTCCACGATAAATCAAAAAATTAGCCGAGCGTAGTAGCACCTGCCTGTGGTTCCTTGGAAGGCTGAGAAGGAAGAATTGCCTGAAACCAGCAGACCGAGGCTGCAGTGGCCATGAGTGTGCCACTGTACTCCAGCCTGGGCAACAGAGTGAGACTCCAACTCAAATAATAATAATAAGCAAAATATTTTAAATTGAAGTATATGCATTTTTAGACGTGATGCTATTGCACATTTAATAAACTATAGGGTAATTAATGTAACATGACATTTACACTTACTGGGAAATTTTTTAAAGGGTGGGTGACTTCGTTTATTTTGATATTCAGGTTGTTGCAGTGTCTGGAGCTGAGCCCGCAGTAACGACTAGGCTCGCCTGTACTGACTGGGAGAAACAACTCTCTGAGAGATGTAGCTTGTAACTAATAAGAGAGACGTATTTATAGTGACACCTCATTCAGAACAATCCTCCTAACAGATCCGGCTGATTTCTGTAGCAACTATTTTCTGTGTCTCCTGGATAACGGATCCTTAACTTCATTTTGAATGGTAAAATGCTCAGCTCGAAAAGTGAATTAAGATTGATCTAAATCAGAAAATTTTGATAATAGAGAACTGTAATAAGCTAAATATGATCCCCTCCAAAGAATGCCATTTCCATCATTAGTAGACTTGCATTACAAAAATTTGTGCTGAATTATTATATGTTAAGGTGATAAATGAAAATTTTGTGAACAATTTTCTCTCCTGTTACATAAATTCCTAAGTAATAAAAATATTAGTTTTTATAGCAAGTGTATGTTAAGATGATAACATTTTAACTAATATTCAGATTAAATAAAATACATTATTAAAATTTTTTTAATTTTAAAAATGTATTTTATTATTTTTTAATTTTTTAAAAGATTCACAGCAATTCAATGTTCTTTAAACAATGCATTTAACCTAATCCTAATCAATGATCCATAAGAAAAAGTCTATTGGAGGGAGGGGTTCTTGTGCCATGTTATTTCACATAGTAAAAAAAATAGAGATGTAAATATTAGTAGTCTCTTTTGTTTCCTTCGGTGTTTTCTTACTTTGGATAATATGAGTAATGATGCAATGTCTGGAACTATAGTTGCCATCATCTCTCAATCATGAGGCAAAAAAACTTGAGGTCAAAGCTAACATGGTGAACACGGCAGCAGAAGGGTAAGAGGAGAATAAGTCTCTGATGGCATTACTGAGTTGCTAACCAATTTTAGAACCACTGCATACAAATGGGCTATTAAGGGTACAATAGATGTTCTCAGGGTTTAGATCAGTGTTTGTTAAATGTGCAGCTAATTATATTCTAAATATAAAACTATCAATATGTCCACATACCAATTCAACCTGTGACTTCTGAGATTCATTTGCCTGTTTTCATACAAATTTAGCAAATCCCTGTCTCTTTTATAAAAACATCAGATTGTATTAATGAAAGAAAGAAGACCTAGGGCACGAGAAATTGGAAAGATCATGATCTCTTCTGCTGCATAATCAGAAGTCACATGACATTGCTCTTCTCACATCTGCGATTTGCGAGTGCTGGTTTCTCTGTCTGAAAAACCCTTGTCTATCCTGCTCATTCTGTAACTTTCAGCTGAAGATTTACTGCTTTGAAATCTTTGCCTAAGCAGAAGGTTTCATCTTTGGGTTCCAAGGTATGACAAATAAGACTTTTCTTTTGGTAGCAAGTGACAGAAACCATCTTCAGACTGGTTTAAGCAAAATCGTGAATTGGAGGCAGAGGTGACTGTGAAGTCCAAGGAGAGAACTAGCTCTATTCAAAGACTCAATAAGCTTGTCAAGATTCAGTCTCAATCTTTCCACCTCTCCTTTCTCCTATCCACTGTGTTGGTCCATTCTTAGTCAGATTCTTTCCCCATGTGCAAAGATGGATTTAAGAAGCATTTCAAATGGATTTCTCCTCCCAGATACCCCAGAAAAAAGGTAAATATTTCTCTTTACAAGTTCAACTAAAGTTTCTCATTGACCTGACTGGGGCCATAAACTCATGATATGGCCAAGGACGTGGAGTATACACTGATTCATCTGGGAATAAAATTGAGAGTCAGGATAGTCCTACACACATCCTCTGTACTGAGAATAGAAAAGGACCCAATCTCCCAGGAAAATCACTGGAAATGAAAGAATGGATGAGGACAGGAAGAATCTATGTCCACCACGTATACCTAACACCTTGCATTTACCACTACATTATACCGCATTCATTAATTCAAAAAAACTTGATTTTTTAATGTTCTATGAACCATTCTTTATACTTATCTTTTTGCTTAATTCTCTCTCCAATAAGCTGCATGCCTCAAAGGCAAGTGCAATGTTTAAGTCAAGGCATCTTATACTCCCTCTTAAGCGTGAAATACACTGGATTATTATTGTCTCTTTGGGTATATGCCACCTTACACCTAATTGAAATCCTCAACAGATGGGATTTTATCTTCTCTTTCCATCCCCCAACCTACTACAGTGCCAACTTGGCAGATAGTATCTGCTCACTAAATTATTATTATTATTTTTTTTTGAGTTGGAGTCTCACTCTGTAGCCCAGACTGGAGTGCAGTGGCCGCTCCCAGCCACCGCAGCCTCGACCTGCTGGGCTCCGGCGATCCTTCCGCCTCAGCCTTCCCAGTAACCAGAATTACAGGCACGCTCTACCACGCCCGGCTGATTTTTTTCTTTTATTGTCAAGATGAGGTCTCGCCTGCCCAGGTGGGTCTCGAACCCGCGGGCTCACGCAATCCACTCACCTCAGCCTCCCAAAGGCGCGGGATTACAGGCTGAGCCACCGAGCCCGGCTTACTCACTAAATTTTTAT
The DNA here is from genome assembly GCF_000164805.1 of Carlito syrichta. NCBI lineage: Eukaryota > Metazoa > Chordata > Mammalia > Primates > Tarsiidae > Carlito > Carlito syrichta. The sequence goes on along the minus strand of NW_007253561.1, from coordinate 125,356 downwards.
TGAATGAATGTGTTAGTGCTCAAGGATTCTAGGTGGAATATGAGTCATAGCTACTAGTCAATAAGTGTACTCACCATGCTAATCTCTAAGGACTTCCCGATATGCATTTTCCAGCTTTTGTGGACTGCCAGCAGGAGCGGGGATTCTGGACAAGATAAGACCAAAAGACTAAGCACCATTTAAAGTGGCCATCCACCCGAGGAGGAGGGAGGGTGTAGAGTGGAGATACGACAGATATAAAGTATGTGGCTACTCACTGGAGCCATAGTCACACTCCTAAACACTAGAAACATTTCAAACACTGAAGGTGATGGGACAAGAAAAGATTGTTTTCTAAAAGGACACTGCAGTCATTCATCAAAAACAAAGAGAACCTTGATTCTCTAGAGAATGTAGGTCACAAACTGAACAAAAATAGAAATCTAAGCTCCTTGGACAAAGCCAGAGGCAAGCAGCCAAAACACTAATAAAAAATAAAAAAAACCCTCTCACTACTAAGGCAAGCAGCAAAAAATAGCGTCATGTGTACCTGAGTCCAGGCCCAACCGCAGGACCCAAGGCCCTGCTCAGTCAGGAAGGGTCCCTGCCACGTTCCCTAACAGCTCTCGTCTGTGTCAGTAGCCAGAGGGAGTCAAACATCTAACCACGTCCTATGTCAAGAGAAAAGATGTAGGTTTGAGATCAGCAGTCCAACAAGCACAAAGAACAACTCTAGAGAATAGACACATCAGGGCAAGTTTCCAAAAACACGGAGAAAGGGCCAATCCAAGAAAATGAGTCAAAAGGAATCTTAAAAGTAATTATTTAAGCCTCTCATCTTATATTTTTTTTTGCATATTCACATGCTTTGGCATGTGTCAAATGTGATTTCTCTAGCAGGGGTCTTGCTTTGTCTTTCAAATGTGTAGAGTATTGTGTCTTTGCAACATTTATATTTATTTAAATGCTTTAAAAATGAAAAATTAAAATAAACTACTCTGTGGTTTAGACAGAGGTTGGAATCAATTATTATTTATTTTCTCTTTTATTTATTTAGAAAGAAGTTTTTAGTAAAAAATGCATGGTAAGAATTAGTCAGCCGGGCTCGGTGGCTCAGCCTGTCATCCCGCGCCTTGGGAGGCTGAGGTGAGTGGATGGCCTGAGCCCGCAGGTTTGAGACCCGCCTGGGCAGGCGAGACCTCATCTCTATAATAAAATCAAAAAATGAGCTGGGTGTGGTAGCATGCGCCTGTAATTCCGGCTACTCGGAAGGCTGAGGCGGAAGGATCCCCCGGAGCCCAGCAGGTCGAGGCTGCGGTGGCCGGGAGCGGCCACTGCACTCCAGTCTGGGCGACAGAGCGAGACTCCAACTCAAAAAAAAAAAAAAAAAAAAAAGAATTAGTCAGCCTGGTGTGGTAGCTCACACCTTCAATCCCAGTGCTTTGGGAGGAAGAAGTGAGAGGATTGCTTGAGGGCAGGAGTTTGAGACCAGCCTGGGCAACACAGTGAGATCTCATTTTTATAAAAAGTAAAATAATAAATAAATGAATAAATAAATTAGCTGGTGTGGTGCTGTGTGCCCCTGTAGTCCCAGTTATTTGGGAGACTGATGTGGAGGGGTCACTTGATTCCAGGAATTTCAGGCTGTGATGAGCTGTGATTTACACCACTGCAGCAGAGTGAGACTTACAGACTGAGCGGCAGAGTGAGACGTTGTCTCTAAACGAATGCAAATAAATAAATAAATAGTCAAGAGTGGCTGAACCCCACCGTTATTGTTTTTGCTTTTGCAAACCTTAATATTCAAAGTATAGAATGATTTTTCACACACGTTTTGCTTTGGAGACTAAGATATTCATGTTGGCCTGCCATGTAGTTAATACATGACACCATTTTCCTTTCCATTTTGTTTGCATTTACTTATTTATCATTTATTTTATTTATTTTTGAGTTGGAGTCTCCCTCTGTCACCCAGGTTAGAGTGCAGTGGCACAATCAGGGCTTACTGCAGTCTCAACCTGCTGGGCTCAGGTGATTCTTCTGCCTCAGCCACCTGAGTAATTGGGACTGCAGGTGTACACCACCACAGCTGGCTGAGGTTTTGTGTGTGTGTGTGGAAACAAGGTCTCACTATGCTGCCCAGGTTGGTCTTGAATTCCTTGACTCAAGCAATCCTCCCACCTCGGTCTTCCCAAGTGCTGAGATTAAAGGCATGAGCCACTGCACTTAGCCTTGTGTGAGGTTTATAATGTATTAATCATTGAAATATTTTTAAATATTTCACTGGAAATAAACAGAAGGACGTGCATATCCTGCAAGAGAAATTCTACTAATCCATAGATTAGCATTGACCTTCTGGAAGAAGTTTCCTTTCCCAGCCTCTGAAATGCCATAAGATTTCACTGTCACTGCAGTTTCCTAATGTCACATCGGTGGGATCTCTGGAGGCTGACACCATGGGCAGAGTGTCATCTTAATATGACAAGCACAGCAGGACTCCTGGGGACTGAGTGAGAGAGAACAAGCCCAACAAAACAAAATAGGACACAGATACTTCATTGTTCCTTTATTTCTCACAACTTTCTTGCTACGTCATTATTTTATACCTAGAAGCTCACAAAAGGCAGGGACTTTAATGTTCATCTTATTTTTCGAGTCACCCAACACTACAGTGGGAACAAACAAAGCAAACAGGTAACAAGCCCAGAAGTGGCTGTGAGGTCTAATGTCTCCTGAGACCCGAGGATATGGAATAGAGACTCAGGCATCTCTACTTTTTCTCAACTTTCCATCCTTCCTTTCCCCAAATAAATAAAACAGTTGGCCTCCTTTTCCCCAAGGCTAATCTACTCTGGCCTTCTTTATTCCCCCATTATCAGGAGCCTCTGTCACTCCCAAACTCTTGGACAAACCCTTTCCATAGCAAGAGCCCACCCTGCCTGTTACAAGTCCAGAAGCTCCCTGCCTTTACATATGCTGTTCCCTCCATGTGAAAACCCCAGCCCAGCCTCCCTGACCTATCTTCTTTTTTTTCCAGTTAATTTTTAAAAATATATGTACATATATCTATTTCTTTTAAAGATGTGGGATAAAATTCAGGATTAGGTATACAAGGGGTCACCATACAGGTAATGTTTGGGTCTCCCTTTGGTCCCCACTTCACTTGCTTTGAGATCAGGTCACACTTATTGATGTAATGTTCTCCCCGCTCCCCACCCCCGCTGGCAGTGTCCCACTACTGCCAGTCCCTTTCTTATAGTATTATGGTAAATGTTCAGGGTCCACTTATGAGTGAGAATATGTGATACTCAGTTCTTTGTTTCTGGGATAAATCACTGATTACAATAACCTCTAAATCCATCCAAGTTGCTGCAAAGTCCGTATGTTTGTCCTTCTTTATGACTGTAAAATATTCCATTGCTTAGTGTATCACATTTTTTGATACAGTCCATTTTCAATGGGCAACACAGCTGATTCCATGTTTTTGCTGCTGTGAACAATCCTACAATAAACATGAGTGTGCAGATATCTTTTTGATAGAATGATTTGAGTTTCTCTGGGTATATATTCAGTAGGGGAATTGCTGAGTCATATGGAAGGTCAGTTTCAAGTTCTTTTAAAAATCACCACATGGTTTTCCATAGAGGTTGCACTAGTTTGCATTCCCACCAGCAGTGCAGAAGCATTCCATCTTCTGCGCATCCTCGCCTGCATCTATTGTTGTTTGTTCTATTAATGATGGCCATTCTTCCTGGGGTTTGATGGTATCTCAATGTGGTTTTGATTTAGATTTCTCTGATGATTAGTGAGACTGAGCACTTTTTCATGTGTCTTGTAGCTGCCCATATGTCTTTTGAGAAGTGTCTATTCATGTTTTTTGCCCACTTTTTAATGGGGCTGTTTGTTTTTTCCCTTTCAGCACATTTGAGTTCCTTGTAGATCCCAGAAGCAAAACCTCAATTTCTCAACCAACTCATCTTTGACAAAGTTTCCACCAACCACCACTGGTGAGAGGAGAGTCTTTCCAGTAAACAATGCTGGGAAAACTAACTGACCACAAACAGAATATGAAACAGAACCCTTACCTATCTCCATACACAAAAATCAACTCCAAATGAAACAAATACCTAAACGTAAAACCTCAAACAATAAAAATCTTAGAAAATGCAGGAGACACCCTTATGGAGTCAGAGTAGGCAACCAATTCCTGATCAAAATCCCAGATTTCCATGCCATAAGAGATAAGATAGACAAGTGGGACCTCATCAAACTGAAAAACTTCTGCAAAGCAAAAGAAACCATCAAGAGAGTGAGGAGACAGCCCATAGAATGGGAAAAAACATTTGCCAACTGTTCATCTGACAAAGGCCTAACATCCAGGATCTACAAGGAACTCAAATGTGTTGAAAGGAAATGACCTATCTTCTAAACTCCTACTCACCCTCAGAAATTCCATGAGGAACTCTTGAAAGAAACTGTCTGTATGCTTTTTTTTTTTTTTTAAGTCAGAGTCTCTGTCGCCCAGGCTGGAGAGCAGTGGCACACTCATGGCCAACCCAGCCTCAATCTGCTGTGCTCAGATGATCCTTCCCCCTCAGTCTTCCAAGTAGCTGGAACTACAGGCACACGCTACCACACCTGGCTAATTTTCTGATATATTGTAAAACGAGGTCTCACCAAGTTGCCCCAGCTGGTCTCAAACCCCCGGACTCAGACAATGCCCTCGCCCCGGCCTCCCAAAGGGCTGAGATTACAGGTTTGAGCCAATGTGCCTGGCCCCTGTATGCTTCTACAGAATCTGATTATGTAGCCTCTGCCCCCAATATCTCTTTGTCCCTATCTCTTCCATAGCACACACCACATCGTTTTATCATTTTCTGTTTCTGCACACCTCCCTAACTAAATTCACTTGCCTTTCTTGGAAAAGATTTTACGGAAATGAAAAAGAGATACTCATTGAGAAAACAAGTCTTCTGGAGCTGATATATTTGCCTGTGAGACTGTATATGACCTTGAGTGGGGTTAGCGACAAAGCTAGTATGCTGAGGACAGAAAAGAAAACAGATGAAACAGAACTGGTCCTTGAGGAAACCACTGAAACTCTGAATTAACCAACATGGAAGCTGTGGACAATGTGATAAGTGTAAGAACAGTACGCTTGCTTTTTTTTTTTTTTTTTTTTTTTGAGTTGGAGTCTCACTCTGTCGCCCGGACTGGATGCAGTGGCCGCTCCCAGCCACCGCAGCCTCGACCTGCTGAGCTTCAGCGATCCTTCTGCCTCAGCCTTCCAAGTAGCCGAAATTACAGGTATGCGCTACCACGCCCGGCTGATTTTTTGATTTATTGTAGAGATGAGGTCTTGCTGCCCAGGCGGGTCTTGAACCCGCAGGCTCAGGCAATCCACTCACCTCAGCCTCCCAAAGGCGCGGGATTACAGGCTGAGCCACCAAGCCCGGCTCGCTTGCTTATTTTTAAGCCACATTGGATTTTATTTTCTGTTTCTTACAAACGGATCAACCTAACTGACACAAATACTAAAGTTATTTTAAAAGTTTATATCAGCTTCAAGGTAACCTTGAACAAGAGTCACACCTTCTATAGTTGCACTTCACATTTTTAAGTAGGTTTAATAATTCCTATGTTTGCAATGTTATTGTGAAAAGAAATGATACCTTATAAATTAAATCACCATGTATGCTACAGAGTCCAAGAAGAAAATTCCAATGCTCCCTCAGGAGCCAGAGAGGCAACATAAATACACCAATTATTTTAGATAATATGCACTAACCTTCTTTTATTTTGACCAAACATAATAATCACCTAGTTAACGTTACCTTTTACAGGCTGTGATGCCAAACAGAGCAGTGAAAAGACTAGACTCTGTTTGTTAACCTACTGTTCTTGATGCCTGTGAACGTTTCTATTACTAAAAATTATTATTAATATTGCATTCTTTTCCTTATTACATGTTCTAATCCCTTGCATTCCCATTACACCCAAGCCCTTAAAATTCAAATACATTTAAAATAGGATCAGCATTTATAGCAAATAACTTAAATTGTGACAGTTTTACAACATGACACCAAATTATTTGATACTCCTCCTCCCATTAAGAATGGGGTCTATGTGTCTTTGCCTTGAATCTGGGAGGGTTTGTTTCTGAGTCAATCAACTGAGTTTGGTGAAAGTGATGTCGCATATTTAAAAAGTCACAGTGTTTCTGCCTTGTTGTCTTAGGATCCTTGCTTTCTGGTCACTCTGATGAGGAGTTTCTTTTGGGGACCCAGTGGTTATGTTCTGAGATGTCCAAACCACAGGAAGAGAACCCAAACACTAAGAGAAAAGCTATCCACCTGAGGCTCTAAATTCCTGACCTGCAGAATCTGTGAGCATAATAAAGTGATTGTTGTTTTAGGTCACTAAAATTTCTACATAGCAATAGATGAGGAAAACACAAATACATTTCGTCTTGAGAAAGTTGTTCAATTAAATACTATGCTGAAAATGTAAAATATGTTCATTCATTAAAGCTATAAGAGTTCTGGATTTTATTCATTAACTCATAGAATTAAAAGACTGGAAGGAACTTTCAGATGTTCAAGAACTAAGTATCTCACGTAAACACTCAAGAAACTAGAATCAGAGGACAGGCGCGGTGGCTCAAACCTGTAATCCCAGCACTTTGGGAGCCCATGGGTTCAAGAAGAGGTTGGGCAATTTGGCGAGACCTCATCTCTACAATAAATCCAAAAATTAGCCCGGTGTGGTAGCGCGTGCCTGTAGTTCCGGCTACTTGAAAGGCTGAGGTGGAAGGATCACCTGAGCCCAGCAGGTCTACACTTGGGTGGCCGTGAGCAGGCCACTTTACTCCAGCTTAGTCAAGGAATGAGACTCCAACTCAAAACAAAAACCAAAAAACTAGGATCTATTGAAGGTAAATGACTTACTAAATTTCACACGGATATATAATGGCCGATCTATAGTCAGAAAACAAAACTTTTGATGGCCAATCTAGGCTTGTTTGTAAAATGAGGATTAAGCTTTTCCCCTACACTTTTAAAAGAGAACAGTGCCTAAGTAGTTGACATAGAGAGTAAAGAGTATCCCTTTTTGGCCAGGCTTGGTGGCTTAGTCTATAATCCCAGCAGTCTGGAAGGCCAAGGCGAGTGGATTGCCTGAACCCTCGGGTTCGAGACCCACCCAGGCAATTTGGCAAGACCTCGTCTCTACAACAAATCAAAAATTAGCTGGGTGTGGTAGTGTGCGCCTGTAGTTCCAGCTACTTGGAAGGCTGGGGAGGAAAGATCACCAGAGTCCAGCAGGTCGAGGCTGCGGTGGCCGGGAGCGGCCACTCCACTCTAGTCTGGGCGACAGAGTGAGACTTAACTCAAAAAAAAAAAGTATCCCTTTTTGTTGTTAGTGGGATGAAGATTTCCCTTAGGCAAGAGGAACTTATGGGTAAGATAAAAAAACATGTTTAAAAACCTACCTGTGTGGAAAAAAATACTTTTCAAAACATGATCAGATACATGATCTTCTATCAACATATGCAGCATGTTCATGAAAATACAGTTTAGAACTGTATTTTTTGAAATACGGAGTCATTTTAAAGGAAGTAAAATAAATTTAGCTTAGACTATACCTAAAACAATTGCCAATTATTTGGAATTTAATGAAACACTGTAGATAATAGAGGTCAAAGAAGTGATTGTTTCTTGGCCTCAAAGATTAGCCCAGGTCTCAAACCTCCTATTTTTCTTAACTCATTATGAACCTAGTAACAGAAAAACTTTGGACATAAAGAATAGTTAATATCTGTGGCAAAGATGAGGTAGATGCTTTTCAAATGTGTTTCCTTTTCTGGTGCCTAGAGTTAAGCTATGTTTCCCTATCTTCTGCTTCTAAGTGAGACCAGTGTGACAACTTTGTGCCAATGAAATATATTAGAAGTAATATGTTACTTTTGGCCAATGTGGTACAGGCGTTGATCTCCAGTCATCCCTGCCTCCAGATGGTTATTCCCTTGTGTAATCCCTTCCCCTTAAATAAGGGCTGTAGTGGTGACTTTCTTCTATCTGATCGAATATGTCAAAGTCATGTCCATCATAGAAAATCGTGGCACCCATCTTGCTCTTTCCATCAGACTCTTGTCTTTCTGCAAGTTTGTTGAAGCAAGCCACTGTGTTGGAAGTGGAGCTTTTAGTAAGTAACTAGTACTTATGGCAAGTAGCTAAATTCTTCCAACAGCTATGTAAGTGAGTTTGAATAAGGACTCTTTCCCATTTGAGCCTTTAGATGAAATTCTGGCCCTGACTGACACCTTGATTGCAGCCTTAAGATAGATTGGGAAACAAAGGATCAGCTGCCCAGATTCTTGACCCACAGAAACTGAGGAAATAAATGTGTGCTGTTTTATCCTGCTAAATTTTGGCATAATTCATTATGCAGCAAAAGACTAATAAAGAAGTTAAGAGGTCGGACTCGGTGGCTAAGCCTGTAATCCCAGCACTTTGGGAGGCTGAGGCGAGTGGATTGCCTGAGTCTATAGGTTTGAGACCAGCCTGGGCAACTTGGTGAGACCTCGTCTCTACAATAAAAAAATAAAAAATTACCAGGCATGGTAGCACATGCCTATAGTTCTGGTTACTTGGAAGGCTGAGGCAGAAGGATCGCCAGAGCCCAGCAGGTCAACTCTGGGGGCCGTGAGTGTGTCACTGCACTCTAGCCTGGGTGACAGAGAGAGACTCCAGTTCAAAAAAAAAAAGAAGCTAAAAGTTGACGTACCCTCTCAAGTTGTCATGTCTTCTATCTGGTCATCCTTCTGCTGACTAGATGACACAATGTCACCAGAGCAACCTGGAGACACAGGTTGAAGACAATGAAGTCTCAGCATGAGAGAAGACGCGATTCTTGAAAGGCTTTGTGGAGCAAAGTTTTCCTCACCTACCTCGACAATCAGAGACACAACTAAACTGTTCCTTGGTTAAGTCACTAAGATTAGGGAATATTGGCTACAACAACTAGCTTCACCTGTCCTAAGAAAGTCAAATCTAACAGAAGCTTATGGCTTTAGCCATACCTTTACTAAGCATTTACAAAATGTAATTTATGCAGTAGCATCTCTTATTAATACTAATTTTTTTTCTCTCTTCAAAATCACAAAGCCATTCCCTGAAGGCCTCGTATATCTTCACATCTTGGTTCCTGAGTTCTCCCATGCCCTCTTCAGAGGGTGTCCTCTTTACTCAATACTCTGCTTAGAGAGCTCTTGCAAATCCTGAGTGACTACCTTCAGTGTCCACTCTGATGCATCTACATGAGCTCCAGATGAAATCACATTACAGTAGAGTTAAATCTATCTGGCTCGATTCAATATAGCTGTAACATTTTTCTGATCAATGCACCTTCTGAAGGAAAAATTGGTCACCTCTATAGCACTTAATAGGCATACATCTCCTTTTTTTAAACATATTTTTTATTTTAAAATTGTGGGGTACAGTTAAGGGTTAGGTATACAAATATGCATTGCGCAGGTACCCTTGTTGATGAGATGTGCCCCCCGACTATTCCCAGATATCGACTACCGTTAATCCCACATCCCTTCCCCTCCCTGGCCCCCCCACATAGTTTCCTGCCACTGTCAATCCTTTTCTTATAGTATTACGATAGTTGTTCAAAGGTCCACTTATGAGTGAGAACATGTGGTACTCAGCTCTTTGTTTCTGTGAGAGATCACTCAGTATTATAAACTCCAATTTCATCCAGGTTGCTGCAAAATTCATGATTTTGTTCTTTTTTAAGGTTGTGTAATATTCCATTGTGTATATGTATGTACCACTTTTTTTTAATCCAGTCCTCTTTTGATGGACAGCATGGTTGGTTCCATGTTCTTGCTACTGTGAACAATGCTGCGATAAACATACGTGTGCAGTTATCTTTTTTATATAGTGATTTGAGTTCTTCAGGGTATATTCCCAGTAGGGGGATTGTGGGGTCATATGGAAGGACGGTTTTCAGAGCTTTTAGGAATCGCCACACTGATTTCCACAGAGGCTGCACGAGTTTACACTCGCACCAACAGTGTAGAAGTGTTCCCTTTTCACCACATCCTCTCCAGCATCTGTTGTTTTCTGAGTTATTGATAATGGCCATTGTGACTGGAGTTAGGTGGTATCTCAGTGTAGTTTTAATTTGCATCTCCTTGATGATTAGTGAAGTTGAACATTTCTTCATGTGTCTGTTGGCCACTTGGATGTCTTCCTTTGAGAAGTGTCTGTTCATATCTTTTGCCCACTTTGTAACGGGGTTGTTTGTTTTTTTTCTTTTCAGCACATTTGAGTTCCTTCTGGCAAGATGGTCACGAGGCAGCTCGGTCTGTGAGACCCTCCGTGAAAGAGAACACACATAAAGACTCTAGCTCTCTCCCGGGGGCTGTAGCTCCCATCATCAGCAGCCTGCTCTTCACATATCTCCTTTTTTAGATTTTTTTTTTTTTTGAGTTGGAGTCTCACTCCTTCACCCAGGCTGGGCGATCTGGCAATCCTTCTGCCTCTGCCTTCCAAGTAGCTGGAACTACAGGCACACACTACAATGCCTGGCTAATTTTTTTTTTATTTTATTGTACATTCGAGGTCTCGCCAAGTTGCCCAGGCTGGTGTTGAACTCACAGGCTCAGGCAATCTACTCACCTTGCCTTCCCAAAGTGCTGGAATTACAGGCTGAGGCACCAAGCCTGGCCAGAATTTATTTTATTTGAAAGATGTGAGGAACAAATCAGGATTAGGCATATAAGTGGTCATCATACAGGTAAAGATTGGGCCTCCCTTTGGTCCCCACTTTGCCTGGTTTGCGATCAGGTACCCTTATTGATGTTATGCACCCCACCTCCCCTGGAAGCTTCTGGCTACTACCAATTCTTTTCTTATTGAATTATGGTAAATGTTCAGGGTCGGTACATACCTCTTATTCTAGCATTTCCACTGCTAAAAGATTATTTTAAGAATACAGAGCTTAATTATTTAAAGATATATATATATTTGAATATTTATTGGAGCAATGTTTGTAGTTGGAATAAAATTTTTAAAACCTAGTCATTAATAAGATATTGGTTATAGTAAATCTATGATTTATATATTCAAACATAAAAAAGATTCCCAAAATAAGTTATTTAGCAAAAGAAAAATCAAGTTATCTATTTTCATGAGGATGTCATCAGTTTGTCTCACGGTGAAAACTCTTCTCAGCTATCTATCAAAAATACTTGTACTGCACTCCAAAAACATTTCACGTATGTCCTGACATTCTTGCCTAGAGAACCTAGAGACATTGTCTCTAGGGAACTGTCTTTGTAATTTCAGTGTCTTTCTACATTGAATTGTCCCTGATCACATCGAGCTTTTACGGCGTAAGCATATTTCTCACTGTTGCTAGAAAGGCCTATGACAATGTATTGATCGCTCTGTGGTCTCCTCCACATCTCCAGGAAATGTTTAGCTCAGCATCATCTGGAAATACACAGATTTTTCTGTGCTCTTATCCATTATGGTGCAGGAGTTAACCACATGGAACCTGGAACAAACTATCTGGGTTTGACTTCTGGCTCTTTCATCGACCAACTGTAACTTTATGTACAACTTATTCATCTTTTTGTGTTTTGGCTTTTCTCCCCACAAAGGAGGAATTAAAAATGAAATCTGCATATCGGAGTGTGTATTAGGCTCCCATGAAGATGTGCATGCTGTGTCTTTTCACCAGTGCCTGCCAAGATTGAGGCTCAAGAAATACTAGTCATTCGTTTTCAGAGCTTTTATGAAACTGTGAAAATAAGATGTTCTAAGTATTTTTGAGGAATGGCGGGGGACAATAATTTCCATTTCTTCAACCAAAGAAGTACTCATGTACTCCTTCAGCCCTCACAAAGCTGTGAGAACAGCTTGTCAAGGTTCGGTGTCCAGAAATACCCGCCCACCTCACCCACCCTCCAGGCCCACCCCAAGGTTATAAAATGTTCCCACCATCTGCCACTTCCACAGATGATGACAGTGTCAGGTGCCAGCAGAAGGCAAATTTGAAGTCTGAGAGACACAATCCTCGAAATCATTTGCACTAATTAACCCTTTAGCTCCGATTAACTGAGCGAATTGATGGTCTCCTCATGGTCGTGTCTATCCATTCAACAAGTCGTGATTATGCGCCTAATCAATGCTTGGCTCTAGGCTACAGATGTCCATGAGAGATGGAGAGAGGTGTGATTCTCCCACTGGGAAGTGCATAGACCAAGGGATGGTGAAAGCAAGTCAGTCAGGGTTCAGAACACAAACTGGTACAGAACAGGGTTCAGAATAGGGTTTATCGCAACTTTTCCCCATGTGAATCTCCAGGCTGCCAGATTTAAATCAGTTTTCTGTTAATTTCTGTATTCCCAAAGGTTGAAGAGAAGGCACAAGCTGCAAAATTGTCATCAAGCTACACTGCCTTCCTGTCCCTGAGAGGACCTGGGAATTGGCAAAGGGGATACTGGCAGTATGAGCTAACATCAGTGGGAGAAGGCCTTTCAATAGACAGTGTGCTGAGAAATCCAACATGTGGGGAGGTGAACATACTCAGAGATACCTTCTGAGCTGTATTTGGGTATCTAACCTTAGGGAAAGACCTCTACAAATATATCCCAGTGACGACTCCTTTGTGCCACCATACACCATGCTTTCTCTTATTTCTCTCCTTTTATCCTGAAACCATCCAAGAGAGATGTAGTCCCAGTTTCACCAAGAAGGGAGGTGAGTCTCAGAGAAGCTAAGCTCATTGCACTGAGTAGAAACATTGAACCGGGTTTTTTCTCCCACCGCCAAAGACTCTTATGAGACAGGCTTCACTGCTCGCCCTGATCCAGCTAGGGGAGGAAAGATGCATGATGTTATTCTCACTCACACCCCACCTCCACCCTTGCTTCCTCTTCCTCCAGTCAATGGGCAAAGCCCATTTGGCGCACATCTGATCCTCACTTGGATTTCTTTCGGAAGGCGTAAGCGATGACGTCCGTACCAACTGTTTTGAGCAGCTGCAGAAAATCATTAGCCCAAATTGCTCATTACACCTTTATAGACACCGAGCAAGTCTGCCTGCTAAACAAAGATATAAATATAATGGGTAATAATGGTGATGAGATGGGATAAAAATAAGTGAGGCTGAAAGGGTTGGGAAATCGTTACAGAAGGAAATTTTCCCTGTTACACTTGGCCTTGTCCGTGAAGGCACAAAAGGCTCCATTTGTGTGTGTGTGTGTGATGTTAAGAACTAATGCCCCCACCCTGATACCTCAATCAGAAAGAAGCTTGGCTTCCTTTCACTGTATTACTGTAAACAACAAAGAAGGGACACTCACTTGATGCAAAAGAAGAGATTAAAGAGAAACTGCTTTAGAAGCATCCAGAGAATTGGGAGTGTCTGCCATTGGGTGGCTAGGAAATGATCTCCAACACACAGGATGGACGTCAGTGCAGGTGACGGGCCTGGCCAGCCCTGTCTTTCCACAGAAAGAGGCTGAAGAAGGGATTTGCTGTCAGTTTGTATGCAGTGTGGTACGAGCAATTCTTCCTTCTCCAGAGCGGCCTGGATGGCCCTGCCAAATCCCTCCCTTTGTTCTTTCTTTAAACAGATCAAGGGGAGAGATGTGACCAGTCTGAGCGATGGTCCACGCCTCGGCAGATCATGATGCCACTGTAAATGTTAATATTTCTTAATGTCACTGTAGAGGCTTCTGTTTGAAATTCAGTAGGGAACTAAAATTAATGTAAGCCTGCTTAGGAGTGTACAATGAAGGTTCAACATATTCAAGAGCTCATTCGTGTGACTTGCAAACAGTGGCCATGGAAAATGGAGGGCTCTTGTTGATAACCACAATCATTTTTTTTTTTGAGTCAGAGTCTCCCTCCATCACCCAGCCTGAGGTGCAGTGGCATGCTCATAGCCACCCCAGCATCGACCTTCTGGACTCCAGCGATCCTTCTACCTTAGCCTTCCAAGTACTGGAACTACAGGTGCATGCTACCATGCCCAGCTATTTTTTGCTTATTGTAGAGACAAGGTCTCGCCAAGTTGTCTGGGCTGGTCTCGAACCCACGGGCTCAGGCAATCCACTCACCTCAGCCTCCCAAAGTGCTGGGATTACAGGCTGAGCCACTGAGCCTGGTCAAACTTTTTTTTTTTTTTTTTTTTTAGGAAATAAGATTAAGTGCTTGAAGTATTTGTGAAAAAAATCTAGCTTGTGAAAGAAATGGTAGAATGCATAGGTGCACACCTTGCTGGGAAAAACATAAAGAATGCATGCCAAGTCTGTACATGATGGTGGTTAGTTTGATTTTTAAAGAATGATCTTCTTGAAAGACTAGGGGAACAATGACTCCTATTTTCTATCCCTCCCTAGCTGTACATGGCTTTAAATGTGACTTTGCATCTCTTCCCAACAAGATGTGGAGTCTGTTTCTGCACCCCTTAAACTGGGCTGGCTCTGACTTGCTTTGGCAAATGGAAGCTGTAGAAATAATCCTATGCCAATTTAAAGATGAGACCTCAAGAGACCTCCACAGATTCAGTGTCTCTAGGAATTCTGCCACTAGTGTCAGAGAAGCCTACCAGCTGTTTGGTACCTGACAGATCCCAGTCACCCCAACCCAGGCCCTCCTAGACCAGCCAGCCCCAGTCGAGAACTCAGGCACAAAACTGAGACCTTTCGACATCAGTGAAGCCCGCTTGCTTGTGCCATAGACTTTGAGAAATAATAAACAGTTATTTTGAGGCACTAAGTTTTAAAGTGTTTTGTTTCACAGCAATAACTAACCTATGCTCTATAGCATGCCAAACTTAGTGTTAGGTAAAGTTGTCTTTTGTTTCTATTTTGGTTTTTTCTTTTTTTTTTTTTGAGTTGGGTTCCCATTTTGTCACCCAAGCTGGAGTGCAATGGCATGATCACGGCTCACCACAGCCTCCAACTTCTGGGTTCAGCCTATCCTCTCCACCTCAGACTCCTGAGTAGCTGGGACTATAGGCATGCACCACCACACTTGGCTAACTTTTTGACATTTTGTAGAGATGAGATCTCGTTATGTTACAACCCAGGCTGCTCTTGAACCCATGGTCTCAAGCAATCACTCGCCTCAACCTCCCAAAGTGCTGGGATTAAGACATGAGCCACTGCGCCTGGCCACATTATGTAAAGTTTTGAGGAAAACTGGTCTCCTGAGTACAGGAATGAAAATAACCCTTTTGACATGAAGATTCTGCAGTTATTTCTTGGCGTCTACTAATGGTTACAATTGGAGAGAGACGAGGGGAGAGGTTATACCACACACCAGACACTGATCCATGTGTTTCCGCATCAGTCTGTTTTCTTCCTTCCCTAGTTAAAAACTTCCAACCTAATTTAAAGAGTAGATTTTCTACTAGAAATCCAGCTGAGTTCCGAGCAGGACCTAATCTGAAATAAGGTCCCATTTGGCATTTTAAAAACTCTAATTTGACATAATTAGCCATTCTTGTCGATGCTGTATGTCACCTTAACCATAATCTTGTGCAACTGGTAGAACTGAGCTCGTAAGTTTCTTCAGCATTCTAAGTAGCTTTTCTCTTAATCAAGATATATGGGGAGAAAATAAGATAAGGAGTGAATATTAGCAATGGAAACCAGAGTTGACTCCGCTATTTCAGCTGTGGAAATTGATTTCCTTCTGGCCTATTTAAACTTCTTGAGGATAGCTCACTTTCAATTTCCTCTATTTACCTTCTTTGGAGAGAACCTTAAAATACTTGTCTGCCAAGAGCTAAATGAGAAGTAGAAATCTGTAGATTCCTTCTCCCTATGAACACTCCAGCCTGTGATACATGCATTCTTTTTCTCTTTTTTTCCTTCCTCCTTAAGTTCTAAAGCATCTGCTATTTAGAAAAACAAGTGTCTATTTAATGGCATGAGACAATGTTAAATCTGGTTTTGTCAATAGGTTAATAAAGTGATGTGGGCTTTGCTTCAAAATTTAAACTTAAACTCATCTATATTCCATTATAATTCAGTTCGTCTCATCTACTTCACTGCTATCAAATATTGCCTTCACCCAAAGAGACTCAAAATCTCTTTAAAACAAATTCTGGGAGGAGAAACTGCTCTTATGGGAAATTTCAGCTCACAGCAATAATGATAGGTTTTATGCTTGCATGTTTTACAGCTAAATTATACTTTCCAATTGCACTGAATTTCAGTATTTTTAAAATATAGAATTTTTTTAAAATTTTGGTGAACTAGCATCCTCCCAGGCACAAGGCTAGCAATTCAGGCTCATTTTTGATACCCACCTTCAAGTCCCTACAAATAAGTTTGTGATAAACTTTGTGGAAAATAAATAGAAAATGTTTGCTTATCTAACTGAGCTTTGGGAGCTTTTAACTAAACAGTGTTTGGAAGCATAATTGCTGAGTTTTAGAAATATCAATGGAGTTATTGAGCTGCAAAATTCTGCTTCTTCTTTCAAGATGTGATATTAGTTGAACATAGATAGCCATGTCAACCCAGAGTTTCAATGGTATAGAATACACACTTTACTTATATTTTGTAAGTGCAGATTTTGAAGGTCATTATTAAAGTAAAGCAGAATTTGAAGTCATAAGAGAAACTCAAAAAATGTTGAGGAAATTAGACAATCCTCTTCATAAGAGCAGAACTTATTGCTGTTCATGTTCCTATCTCTTCACATATAAGGACCAAACAGATGAACCACAAACATCACTTTTATTCTGACACTGCCAGAGCCTAGTTGAGAAACCATAGAAATTTATTTACCCTCTTTGTGCCCCGTCTGTTAAATGGGTGTGATAGTCTTTCAATTTACTGCCCTAGAAGTTTGTGGTTTAATATTTTTAAAACCCACTACTTTGAAGCTATTTTGAGATGCTTGATTCAAAGGCTGAATGTGCAGTTATGGTTTCCAAATGCAGACTCAAGTTAGCTGTCCCAATTTTGAGGGGTATTAATATCCCTTTTCATCCTCTGTGCCCTCTTTATAGTAGACTCAATTTTTAAGATTTTCTTCATTAACTTTAATTATAAAATTAGTCTGTGTTCAATCAGTGCCATTCACTTTCTTTCTTTCTTTCTTTCCTTCTTTCTTTCTTTCTTTCTTTCTTTTTTTTTTTTTTTTTCTTTTTTGGAGTCTCACTCTGTTGCCCAGGCTGGAATGCAGTGGCACACTCACAGCCACTGCAGTATAAATCTGCTGGGATCTGGTGATCCTTCTGCCTCAGCCTTCCAAGTGGGTGGAATTACAGGCATGTATCACCATGCCTGGCTAATTTTTTAAAATTTATTGTAGAGATGAGGTCTTGTCATATTGCCCAGGCTGGTCTAGAACCCCTGGACTCAGGCAGTCCTCTCATCTCAGCCTCCCGAAGTGCCGGGATTACAAACTTGAGCCACCACACCCAACCGGTGCCACTCACTTTCTACTCACCCAACAAGCCCCTTCAGTCTGGATCTCCCTTTTCCCCGAAACTGTGATGAAAATCAGTGATGGTCTTAAATTATGTTCACAAATATTTGGACACTCTTCTGCTAGTGAGTTAGTGTATATTGCCCCTCCTCTTGAGTATTACCAGGCATTTGACTCATTTGTAATAAATAAAATGTCGTGGCTTCTAAGACTAGGTCAAAAAAGGTGAAGCTTCTGCCTTGCCTTCTAAAACCACATGGCATGGAGACCCAAGGCACCATGAAAAAATTTCAATTAACCTTTGAAGCTGCCATTTTGTGAGGACACCAAGCCAAACTACAGGAAGAAGCCATGTGTCATCACTGGGGTTAGCCGTCCTAATCTCCCGTTCCCCCATCCAAATAACAGATATGTCAGTGCACAAATCTGCAGATGATTCCACACCCCAACCATGAAGTGACGCTTAGTCTTTAACTAAGACTTCCTAAGGGAAGACCCAAATGTCATGGAGCAGAGATGAATATTCCCATCGGGTTGCATCTGAATCCCTGATCCTCAGATCCAGAGACACCATAAAATGGTGATTTTATGCATTGGTACCCAGAGCAGTCACCAATGGCCTCCACATCTCTAGATTCCAAGGGCATTTTCTCCGTCTCCATCTTTATTTGACCTCTCAGTAACATCCCACAAGATTAACTCCCTTCCCTTCCTCTTGCAACATTTCCTTCTACTGACTTCGGAAATCCAAATTCTCCAAGTTTTCTCCCTTTTCCCTCCTTTAAATCTAGTTGCCACCTCTTCCTTCTTTGACCAATTTCTGTGTTTGAGTTCCCACAAGTAAACCACTTGTAATTGCTATAAACTCTTTTCTAAATTATCTCCTTGTATTTATGGTTCTATCTGTGTTGTGTACTTTCCAAAGACTTCCAAAGTGATGCCTTCAGCCAAACCCAATTTCATGAGCTCCAGGCTCTTGGATTCCAGTTGTTGAACTGAAATTTACCTACTTTGCATTTTTTTTAACATTTACATTTTAAAATTGTAGGGTACAATTCAGGGTTAGGTATACAAATATTCATTTGCAGGTACTCTTGTTGATGAGGTGTGCTCCCCCCCCCCCCCGCTTCCCCAGGAAGATTTCTACTACTGTCAATCCCACCTCCCCCCCTCACCCCACCCCCTGCAGTTTCCCACTACTGTCAATCCTTTTCTTATAGTATTACGGTAGTTGTTCAAGGTCGACTTATGAGTGAGAACATATGATACTCAGTTCTTTGTTTCTGTGAAAGATCATCCAGTATTATAGACTCTAATTCCACCCAGGTTGCTGCAAAGTTCATGGTTTTGTTCTTCTTTATGGCTGCATAATATTCCATTGCGTATATGTACCACATTTTTTTTATCCAGTCCCCTTTTGATGGGCAGCATGGCTGATTCTATGTTCTTGTTATTGTGAACAATTTCACTCTGCAATCTTAAAGGCATTTTAAACTGAACATGAATCAAACTGAATCCTTGGTCTTCTTCTTCCCTGAAAGATGTACCTAGTGTAGTTATTCTCATCTCTGACCTTTTGCTGCTTATGCTAGAATCCCAAAACGTTTTCTCAATACCTCCAACCCTTATCGCCCATATCCAGTCACCAATTTTTGTAAACTCTGCCTCCAAATTATATCCCAGTTGATCAACTTGGTTGCATCTCCACTGGCCCCTCATATAAGCCACCATCACTCCTTTGCTTTCACTCTTGCATTCCTATAATCTCTCTCATAGCTAGGATGTTCTCCTTAAAATACAAATTGGATTCTGTCTCTACCCATTTTTGAAATCATACCACAGTTTCTCATTTTATTTAGGATAAAAGCCAAAGTCTTCCTGTGGCCTACTAGTCTTGGAATTGTCTGATGGGACTTTTCCACCAACACTGGTGCCACTCTGTCTTTTGGGTTCCAATCTCTCTGGCCTTCTGTTTCAGGAAATAACCAAACTATTTCCCACCTCAGGGCTTTTGCCCATGATGGCCCTATCTGAGAAATTCTCTTCTTTTTCTCACCTGGAGAGACCCTACTCACTCTCAGAACGCAAGTACCATTTCCTCAAGGAAGACTTTTATGGTCACCTGTACCCAGGCACGTACACACACACACACACCACATAATTCCACTCCCTGTGTTGTAACCTGCACCAAACATATCATTTTCCCTTTTCACTTAATCACAATGTGCAATTCTGTTTTCAAAAATCTTTATCATGTTTCTTCTTTAAATTGTAAGCTCCATAAAGGCAGAAATTGGGTCTCTTTTGTCACAACTGTGATCCCAATGCTTGATATAGTTCTTGTCACATTTTAGATATTCAGCAGATATTGTTCAAATAAATCAATTCATGAATAAATTAATGAATCAATAAAATAGACCACTTGCAGAGTAGTTGGGTTATTAGAAAAACTTTCTTTTTTTAAGACTTTTTTTTTGAGTTGGAGAGTTCCTCCGTGACCCAGACTGGAGTGCAGTGGCATGCTCATGGCAATCTTTCTGCCTCAGCCTTCCAAGTAGCTGGAACTGCTGGCACGTGCCACCATGCTCAGCTAATTTTTTAAAATTTATTGTAGAGACGAGATCTCAGCAAGTTGTTCAGGCAGGTCTCAAACCGCTGGGCTCGGGCAGTCCTCTTGCCTCTGCCTCCCAAAGTACTGGGATTGCAAGTGTAAGCCACCGTGCCTGGCAGAAAGACTTTCAAATAGCATCGCGTTTGTACCTAAACATGAGAGTCAAGGTCAATGTTCATAGAAAGAATCCCCAAAAAATAATGGCACTATTAAAGTCTAAAATTTATTTGATACATGGATGGGTTCTATTGAATGTTATTTTTTAAAACATATATTTTTTAGAGAGCACAATTTGTCATGTTTAATCGGGCCATATTGTAAAAACAATTTTTGGCTGATGAATAAAATGTAGAATGTGCTGGTATAGGGTTGACCAAATGCATTTCAGTAAGACATTCAATGCCTTTGATGAATTCATTAATTCATTCAGTTAGTCAATCTCATGAATGGGAGTGGTGAGAAGTATGGAGGTCTTGTGCCATGAGCCATTCATGGCTTTCTCCTAGAATATCTAAAACTGTAAACATTTTACAATCTAAAGGATTCACTTATTTAATTTCCACTCACAATTTATTATTAGTTTTTTTCATTCCTTATTTTCTTTTCCTCTACTTTTAAAGTCCTCCGTTTATTTTTTAATGACACGTGCCTCACGCTGACTATATATTCTACAGTCTTGATTTTTTTATCCAATAAGGAAAAAAAATCTATCCATAAGTGGATGGGTTTAATTCAGTTTTTATTTATTTGAATGTCTGTTTTATTATATATATATATATAATTTTGCATTTTATATATATATACACACATATATATAACACAAAATAATTTTACTATCTTACTTCACATTCCCACTTAGAGTACTCTCCTGCATATATTTTTACTCCTGCTTATGTTAGATAGATTTTTTTTCTTTTACTTACTAAAAGGCTACACATTGTTCCTTTGTTCATGTTCACTTGTTCTCTCCAGAGTGCTTTCGATGTGGGATTTAGAGCGGCAAGCACCCTGAGGCAGGGAACACTTAAGAATAATTTTCTTATGCCATCATATGTAAGTGAAGCTTTGACTTTGACTTGTTTTAAACTTTAGATCACAGTTCTTTCTTTCAATATTTTAAAAACAACTTTTTTTCTCTCGCCTCTAGTGCCATTGTTGAAATGTTTGATAGTCATATGATTCTTGCTTTTTTGCAGACAATATTCTCTTTCTGTGAAATGATTCAAATTTTTCTCTTTGTCTTTAATATTCTTGAATTTCAATATGGTTTATCTAGGTTTTTCTCATATCTCTACTGGGCACTCTATAATTCTTTCTAATTCATGGTCTTCTTTTCTGTATTTCTAAAAATATTTCTCACTTTCTATCATTTTAAGATTCTTCCTGAACCTCTTTTTTCCAGATATTGGATAGCTATTTAAATATTTCATATTTTAGCATTTCTGCTATATTTTTATGGCTTTCCACAATTTTTCTGGTTTTTACTGTATATACCCGTATGATTTTCCAATTAATTCATTCTTTAGCTGTATACGTGGTATCATTTATCTTAATTGTAGTGTCATTTCATCTCTTATATTTCTAGTACTAAAGTGTCCACTTCCTTTTTTTGCTAGACAATACTTTTTATATTTACTTACCTCTTTAAATATATTTATTCTTTTTAATCTTCTGCCAATCTGTTCAAAAAAAAAAAAGCAGCATTGAAAGGAGAAGGTAGACTCTCACTTTAAACCTAAGAAGAAAAAATAGGGAGAAATAAATGCTTGAAGATGGCTTGTTCATTCACATCCATTTTCTTTGTGCCCTGACCATCACGAGATGCTATGGATCAACGTTACTTCTGACCTTGTCTGTTGCAGCCAATTTCATCATAATAGGACAAGCAAAGTTGTTCAGAGCAGTACAAAGAACATGAGGACCACAAAAAATGCAAAACTATCCTCGTGCCTGCCTACTCCCTGCTGTGTTCCAAGCTTCATTTACTCACCACCCCCAGACTCACACACAAGCATTCGCCGGCTCAAGGCAGCCCTTAGTCTAACCGAAGTTTTCTTGTGGACCTCGCTCATGCTTACCGGTGGGTCCATGTGTCCACATTCTCATGCCCTTCAATAGCTTCCCCTGAGCTGATTGCGACAAGGCACAAAGCAGCCAGCTCTAATTTAGGATCTCAACAAGACCCCAAAGTCGCTGTCTTATTTCTCTAACCCAGCACTCACTCTCTCGGTGTTGGTTCATTCTGTAAAAATTTTCACATGGAATGAATATGAAAAAATGAGAACCACTTCCTAAGCCCCAAGAGTAGATCTAGAACTGTCTCTGCTTAACCTGGTCTCATAGAATTCTAAGCCCAAGGCAAAACGTCTTCTTTGTAAATGAACACCAAGATATAGGTCTGATCAAAAGGTTCTCATGCAAAATAAGATATTGTTTTCGCCAACATTTTTTTCTTGGTCATTGTACTGAATAGTCTCTGGGCCACTCTCCATCCTTCCCTGTCCTGTTCTGCACCCCGGGAAGCTGGCTTCCGTGGACAGCATCAGTGATGTTCCCTTGCCTTCTGACTTCTGGTTGAGTTCAGCCAGCGGGAGCCACAGCAGGAAGTCGAAGACCAGAAGGAAATAAGGGTAATTTTATTCTCCTGCATACCTCTCAATTTTGTCCTGCCTGTGTTTTTCTACCAAAGGCTACAGGTCCTGCCAGACAACCTCTTCACTCCTTAATGACATCTTCAGCTCTCACTAGTCCTGGTAACAGACTCTTGTTGACCCTTAGTCCTCGGGGTGGATAAAGACCTCCTAATATTGCCTACCCTGGATTATTTCATTATATTTTATTGGTTTCCCTTCACCCTGCACACAGCTTGTAAAAATAGTCCATCCATTAAATCAATGACTGCTTCTAAATGCGCCATCTGATTTTGCCGGACAGGCCAAGTAAAGAAACAAAGTTGTTCAAAGTAGTACAAGGAATCTTTCAATGGCCAAAAATATAAAACTCTCCTCTTCCTTGCCTTCTCCTCACCGTGTCTGGCCATCCTGTGTTCCAAGTCTCACCTACTCATTCCCCCAACTCACATACAAAAACCTTCCCCAGTTCAAGGCAGCCTTCAGCCTTCCAAAGTTTTCTTACAGGCCTTGTTAATGTTTATTACGAGCAAGTGTACAGCGTCTTTTTAATTTGCATTTTTTTCTGTAAGAACATCAATGATTTTAAAAATCATAGAGAAAATCTGAAAGGTCAACAAAGTGTGAAGACAAAAGCAACATACTGATAGAATCAAACTCAGACGCTAAGGTATCCTCAAAATAAGCCCAAATGGTACAACCGGCAGGCTGTGAAGAGTCATCTAGCTAGGTTAGGATTCTGACTTCCGTCTAAGACAAAAATCAATGACAAAAACCTAATCTATCTTTTTTACCTCTTCCAAGAAAGCCCTTTTTTATTGTTCAAGACTGCCTCTTGGTGACAATCTGTTTTCAGCCTGACTGTCTACTGTTTCCTCTGTTTCCATTTGTGATCAAAGGCCCGGAAGCCTATTCCTCAGAGGAGATTTCAGGAATTCCATAGCATGCTTGAATATTTGGTTCCCATAAATATTATATCCAGACGATTCTAAAATAGTTGTGCTTTTTCTACACCCACACACGCAAACCGATTGGAAAAGAAATGACAGGACAGCCACACTGAGGAGTTCAAGTACAATGTACAGGGGTGAGGGCTCTAAGTTATGAAGAGAATTCAGAGAGAAGTTCCACGTTTTTCAACTCCTCCCAGAGGGAAGCAAAGCATGTGGCCACCAGCTTTCCTCTGAGGGAGTGGAGGTGAAATGTCCACACCAAGACATCACGGTGTCAGGTAGTGACTACCCTCCAGGGGAAGAATGGGATGGGTGATGGAAGTTGGGAAAAAAGTAAATATTTAGAAGCAATACCAAAATTCTACCAAAGCAAATTCTCCACATTAATAAGCTAAAAGGCGCTTCATAGCATGCCATGTACTTCCGGATCCTTTTAAAAAACAGGCATTCCTGTTAATAAGGAGATTGCTTTATCCTGTCATCCTTGCCTTGAAGATTTAGACAATTCAGGCAAGGACAGGCACAGGTTTTGGGCAGAGATGAAAGAAGACAAACGTTTCTTCACAACATTTGAAGGAGCATTAATGGCTGTCTCCTGGCATCTCTGCCAGGGGGATTCGTGGGTCTCTATACGGTTATCTTCCCAATATGGAGGAAAGAACATGTCAGTCACGTGGAAAGAAAGGCAGATGAAAGAGAGAAGAGGAGAGTTAATGCCAGGGGACCAGGACACGAAACCCTGAAGCTCTGATGTACCAGGCTGGCACTCAGTCCTGGAGCAGGCTCTGAGGGAAAGATTCCCAAAATCTTCCTCCATAGAGTTAGAAATGAGCAGAAAACAGCATTGTTGGTTATTACTGTTCATTCAGCATTCATTCATTCAGTTTAAAATACACGGTCCGTGGGAACTCTTTTCATGTCCAAAGTCCTTCAGTGTTCTTTCAGGGATATTAATAACAGCCCACAAGGACGGCGTCTTGGGAATTACTTTTTACTGTGGACTCTCAAAATAAAGAAGAGAGAGAAAGGAAGAAAGAAGGGAAAGACATGGAGGAAAATAGTGACAGAGGGGGAAAGAAAGAATAAAAGAAATGGGAGAGTACAAAAGGAAAGAGAGGGAGAGGCGGCTGATGGGAAGAGAGTTTGGTCAATCTCAAATAAGTCCCCAAAGAGCAATGTTTCATATTGGTAAGAGAAAAAACCCACCAAGACAATGGCAAAGTTATAAACTGTTATAGATCTAGCAGCATTATAAATGAATATAAACCAACCAACACAAAAAACTTTATATAACAGCAAGAGAAATTTTAAAATACATAATAATTTTGAAAGATTTTAATAGAATTAGTTCAGAAATAAACAGATGAAACAGACTTAAAAGTAAGTTAGAAAGCCGGGCTCGGTGGCTCAGCCTGTCATCCCGCGCCTTTGGGAGGCTGAGGTGAGTGGATTGCCTGAGCCCGCGGGTTCGAGACCTGCCTGGGCAACAAGACCTCATCTCTACAATAAATCAAAAAATCAGCCGGGTGTGGTAGCAAGCCCCTGTAATTCCAACTACTTGGAAGGCTGAGGCAGAAGATCGCCGGAGCCCAGCAGGTCGAGGCTGCGGCGGCCACTACACTCCCGTCTGGGCGACAGAGTGAGACTCCAACTCAAAAAAAAAAAGTAAGTAAGAAAATAAAAGATTTATAAACTTCTGTGTATTCAACTCTTATACAAAGATGCATGCTTTTTGACAAAAATACACCAGAATTTATTTATGAAAATAAAACTTTCCTTGAACCACAAAGGAAGTTCAACAAATTCCAAAACACCAAGAACACTTAGACCTAGCTCGTTAGACATGATGTAATGTAATTAGACATTAACACGAGAAAAAGGTGGAAGGAAGGAAGGAAGGAAAAGAGAAAGGGAGGGAGGAAAGAAAGAGAGGAGAGAAGGAAGAGATAAAAGGAGGGATAAGGGAGGAAGTGTAGAGAAGAAAAAAGGAAGGAAGGAAGGGAGAGAGGGCAGGGAAGAAAAATACGCCCTTGGATAAAAGATGGATTCTAAGACTGGGAACAAAAATATACAAAATGAGTCTAGAACATCTGGTAGTGCCAGTGTTCAAAGCGTGGACGTGTTTCAGACACACACCAAAAAGGATGTAGGAACCAACTGAAAGAACAGCCCAAACTGGAATAATGAGCAAAATAGTAAAGAATGTAGTAAACTGTAGCCCATGAAGAGGGACTCAGGACAGTTTATTTTGTACTTTGTTACATTTTGAGTGACTACAGATGGAAAGGGGAAAAAGGGAGAGCAATCTTACAGTGAAAACAAATCTGACTATCTCTCTGCATGTCATGGGATCAAGTTTAACTTCATCAATAAGTCATGTGATTACATGTACCCTTAATTAGATATGCTAAGAATGACACTTTACCTCTGTGATCTTCCTACCAAAGAGTTATTCACCCAGTCTAGTCATGAGAAAAATATTAGATAAATCTGAAGTCAGGAAAACTTCATGTCCTTGACCAGGTCTCTTCAGATTTGTCAAGATTATCAAAAAAAATTGAGAAGTTTTCACAGTTTAGAGGAGCCTCAGGAGATGAACAATAAATGTAAGCTGGTATTTGAGATGGGATCATGACACAGGAAAAGAACATTGGAAAAAGCTAAATAAACCTGAATGATTTGTGGACTCCAGTCAATAACAGTACATCATTATTGTTTCATCAGTTGAGATAAATGTATCATACTAATTAAAGATGTTAACGACATGGGAAACTGGATGTGGTGTATGCTGGAACTCTCTGTGCTGTCTTTGTAACTTTTCAGTAAATCTAAACTCTTCTAAAATAAAAAGTTTGTTTAAAAAATTCCCTTCACCTGCCCCAACAAAACTGTAATATCTTTAAAGTCAGCACCTCATTTCAAAAAACACTTGGGTCAAAGAAGAAAACACACCACTATCTTACACTACTTAAAAATAGTGACCACTAAAAGAACAAAATATAAAACACTGTGGAATTTATCCCAAACAATTCTCAGAGAAATATGTGCAGCCTTAATTTTTTTATTTTTATGTTTGACTTAAATAAATAAACTAAGAAATTAAAAGATTGAAAAAGAAACAAGTGAAACATGAATTAAGTTTTTATGAAATTAATAAAGCTGAAAATATAAGTAAACAAGTTAAAAATGAAATTAAAAATCTTTTTTGAAAACATCAATAATATATAATAATTTTTGCCAAATAGGATGAAGAAAACATACAGAAAGCATAAACATTAGAGAGATAAACAGGAAAATAACAGCTATTGAGATTTTTTTTTACCTAAAATAAAAATACAACTTTACATATATAACTTTGATAAACTAGACAACATAGAAATTTATTGCAAAAATAATTTATACTGATATTGATGTAAGTTGAAGCACAAAAATTGATCAGATAAATAACCTGAATATAAGTAAAAAACATACCTAAATATCCACAACCAAATTAGAGAGAGCATACCCAGATGATCTTACGAGTAATAAATAACAAATTTCAGTAAAAATGCTCTGAACTATATAAACTGTTCTATAATATTGGAAAATATGCTGCCACGTCCATGCAGGACAAAACACTAGTCAGAAAGAATAAGTCAGTGAGGGAAATGTATGAGCCAACGCCCTTCCTGAACACAGAAGCGAAAATCCCAAGTAAATTATAAGCAAGTTGAATTAGTGGCAAACATTCATAATAACATCATACATAGGAAAAATACTTATAACATCACATATAAGAAAAACATATAATCCAATAATTATAAAAATCTAGACAGTTTAATTTAGAAAATCGATTAATGCAATCACCATTGAATATGTTAAAATAAATAATGCATATGGTCATCCTGATAGATGCTGGAAAGCTCTTAATAAAATTAAATACTAGCATGGATGTGGGAGATGAATAAATAAACGGATCAACAGACTGGAATAAAGAGTTTATATGAAAGGAAAATTGATTTGACCAGGCACAGTGACTGTCATCTGTTATCCTAGCTATTCATGAGGCTAAGGCAGGAGGATCATTGATAGCCAGGAGTTCAACATTAGCCTGGGCAATATAGCAAGATCCAATTTCTAAAAAAAATATAAAAGAAAGAAAGCTGGTTTGATTTATGTGAACTTGATATATGACAAGGAGCATTACAAATAATAAGGAAAAGACAATAAATTCCATAAATGGTTTAGGGACAATGTTATCCAACTGAGGGCCATTCAAATCCAAAAAATAAACTCCACATGGGTGAGAGACCACCGAGAGAGTCATCAGACAGAATAGGAAACAAATACATTCTTATCTCATGTCTTAATTCATTTAGGTCACTAAAATAAAATGCCATAGACAGGGTGGCTTACAAACCATAAATAT
This sequence comes from Carlito syrichta, assembly GCF_000164805.1. Taxonomy (NCBI): domain Eukaryota; kingdom Metazoa; phylum Chordata; class Mammalia; order Primates; family Tarsiidae; genus Carlito; species Carlito syrichta. Next base: position 97,304 of record NW_007253561.1, on the reverse strand, counting down.
GTATTGCTCACAGTTCTAGAGGCTGAAGTCCAAAATCAAGGTGCTGACAGACCCAGTGTGTGGTGATGGCCTATTTCCTGGTTCGTAAATGGCACCTTCTTGCTGTGTCTTCACGTGGCAGAAGAGAAGAGGGAGCTTTCCCAAGTCTCTGCCATAGCACTAATCCCATTCACGAAGGCTCTGCCCACATGACCTAAGAGATGAGGCCTTTGGTAGGTCATTAGGTCACTGGGAGTTGAGATTTCAACATAATATTTGCAGGAGACATTCCATCTAGAGCATCCCTTTATGTTAGAAACAGTTTCTTAAACAAGACTGGTTTGCTTTTCAGCTAAGTAGAGTACAATGCAAACACAGGGAACGGAAATAAATTTCACTACATAAAATTCCGAAATGATAAAAATATATGGTAAAATTATAATTAGTGGATCAAGTACCCTTTGTGTTATCACATTCCCCCTCCCCACCCTCTTGCCTCCCTCCCTCTCCTAGCAGAGTCTAGCAACTGCCAATCCCTCCCTTGTGCTAATGTGACTTGGGTTCAGGGCCTACTCATGAATGAGAGCATGCTGTATTCAGTTCTTTGTTTCCGTGATAGTTCACTTAGTATGATGGCCTCTAATTCCATCCATCTTGGTGCAAAGTCCATGATTTTACTTTTCTTGATGGCTGTGTAATACTCCATTGTACCACATTTTCTTTATCCAGTCTACTACTATACGTACCACATTTTCTTTATCCAGTCTACTTTTGATGGGCATTAGGGCTGGTTCCATTACTTTGCTATTGTGAATAGTGTAGCAATAAACATGCATGTGCAGGTGTCTTTTGTAGAACCACTTATATTCCTGCAATTATATTTCTAGGAGGGGCATTGCTGGGTCATATGGAAGGTCAATTTCAATTCTTTTAGGAATCACCACACTGCTTTCCATAGAGGTGGAACTAGCCTGCACTCCCACCACCAGCGTAGAAGAGTTCCTTTTTCTCCTCACCCACACCAGCATCTGTTGCTTTTTGACTTAACTCATGATGACCATCCTTACTGGAAGATAAGAACTTTCTTTTCTGCAGAGTCTGAGCTCTGCAGAAGAAGATGCTGCCCTTGGGTGGTTTCAACTGAAAGAGCCAATAGAAGCTCACTGTTTGCAAGCCCCTGACTCTCAGTGAGCTGAGTTTATAGTAGCTTTTCCTTGGCACATTCTTATATAGATGTAGGACAGCAAGGAGCACAAGATCTGAGAACACTTTCTAACATGAAAGATCTGAACCAGCAAATAGTCAAGAGACTATCTTCAGATTTTAAAAAGTGTAACAGCCGGGCTCAGTGGCTCAGCCTGTAATCCCACGCTTTTGGGAGGCTGAGGTGAGTGAATTGCCTGAGCCTGCGGGTTCGAGACCCACCTGGGCAACTTGGCGAGACCTCATCTCTACAATAAATCAAAAAAATTAGCTGGGCGTGGTAGTGCACACCTGTAGTTTCAGCTACTTGGAAGGCTGAGACGGAAGGATCGCCGGAGTCCAACAGGTTGAGGCTGCAGTGGCTGGGAGCGGCCTCTTCACTCCAGTCTGGGCGACAGTGAGACTCCAACTCAAAAAGTAAATAAATAAATAAATAAAATAAAAAGTGTAACAACAGCATGTGTGTTTTAAAAGAGGTATTTTAACCATAAAAAAGATCTAGCATTAAAAAAATCTGTTGGCTATTTAGATGTGATAAAAGAAATAAAAACTCAAAAGAAAGTCTAGAAAATAAAAATGAAAATAGTCCAAGAAAGTAAAGCAAGAAGCAGAGTGATGGAATATAGGAGAAAAAAAAGAAAACTAGAAATCAGTTCAGTAAGTAAATGTTCAACTAGTAATAGTTGTAAAACAGAGAAAGTAAAAACCAAGGGAAAGAAACCGAAAACAAAACAAACCAAAATCACAAACCAACAATCAGGGATCAAAATGGCTTTGATTTCTCAACAGCAGCAATGGAAGCTTGGCGATGATAAAAATGTGCCTTCCAATTACTGAAAGAAAATACTTTCTCACCAGGAATTTTATACCCCCCAAATTATCAATAAGGTGGAATATAAATAAATGATGTTTTCAATCTTGAAAGTTTTCAAAAATTTTTCCTTTCATCATCATTTCTTAAGAAGGCACTCTGCTTTCTTAGAAAACTGGTCTGACTTCAATGAACATTAAGGAATAAATCAGAAAAAAGAAGGAACCAGGAAAAGAAAGTTGCAACCAAGCAGCAATGCAAAAGAAGTTCTTTAGATTCAGAGTTAATTCCCAGACTCAGGGGACACCCAGTTGAAGAGTTGATCAACAGATTTTAAGAAAGATTTCTCAGAAGATGAATTTGAGAGCATCCGTGATGCATCCAAAAAGTCTTTCTAGCCAGACATTTTTGGAGAGTTAAGGTTGAATTAATGATAAGTGTGTAAATGTAAAATCAGTGGGATAAAAAAGCCAATATTTAACCTTGTGCAGAGAAGGAAAGTGTTCGGGAAAAAAAATGTATTTTCGTTACTGCCTGACTCAGCCCTAACTAATGCTCCCACAGTAATAAAAACATAAACACTGAATGCTGACCTATTTAAAATTATGAGATTGAAAGCACAGAAAAATATGAAGAATGTGAGTGTGACAAGGGACAGGAGGTGGGGAGAAGGAGAGTTCACTTCTTATTGTTCTAAGAGGTTAATTCAAACATACTCAGACAGTTATGCATGGCAATATCTACTACCAAATATCTAATATTGAGATAAACAGCCAAAAGAATTGGAAGTGGTTGCCATCAGGGAGGGAAAAATGGAGAAAGGAAGTGGCCTATTTCTTCAGCATCACACACAAGGATATGTGTGACATCCCTAATACAGTTTTTTAGCTATTTTCATGTATAACTTAATAAAAATGCCTAAAGAAAGTGTTTTTAAAAATGGCCTAACCTCACTGGCAATGAGAAATGAAAAGTAAAACAGTCAGACATGCAAAAGTAAAGCCCTTGAAATGATCAAGTGCTTGTGAGGATATCTAAAACATGTATTCCCATAAACTGCTGTTGAAGACACACATACAGAAACATATTCAGTGTCACACTGAAGGGCATTTTGGTGACAATGAGCCTGAAAATCCACATATAATCTTTATCAATCCTTGCAACATTCATATATATATATATATATTCATATATATATATATTTGTAAGAAAGCAGGGAGCACAAGCATACTGAGAACACTATATAACATGAAAAATCTGAACAAGCAAATAGTTGATATTGTCATTGTGCTTTTAAGTATTTACCCCTACCAAACATCACTAGAACAAGTGAACAAGGAGACAAATTTTTTGCAGCATATCTTCATAAGAGAAAAAGAAAAAACAACTTAAATATCTGTGAATAGGGAAATAGATAAGTAGAACACAGCATGTCTATATTATGGAATAATCTGTCAAGGCACTACATTAAAGCAATATTTAAAAAAGACTTTCAAACTTTTAAAATGTGATTCACAATAAAAATACACTTAACATCATGGCCTAGAACACACATGCACTCCCAAACATATGCATTTTTATATCCCATTCTATACTATTTTATTCTTATTTACTTTTTTTTAGTTAATTGAAAATGTTATTATTACTGACCAAATTGATTTCATACCAAAACTGGAAGAGTGTATAAAGATCATCCCAGGCCAGGCGTGGTGGCTCAAACCTGTAATCCCAGCACTTTGGGAGGCTGAAGGAGAGGATTTTCCGAGCCCAAGGATTCAAGACCAGATGGGACAACTTGGTGAGTCCTTGTCTCTACAATAAATAAAAAAATTAGTAAGGTGTGGTGGCATGCGTCTGTAGTTCCAGCTACTTGGAAGGCTGAGGCTGAAGGATCACTAGAGTTTAAGGTAAAGTGACCAGTCCATCTTCCCCAGATGAAGCTAGGGTGGCCAAGAGCATGCCACTGCAGTCTAGCCTGGGCAACAGGATAAGACTCCAACTCAAAAAAACAAAAAAGATCACCCCAGCCAAAATAGGTAGTAAGATAACTATTACCTCGATGGCTATCAAGCACTTGAGATAAAGCCAGTCTGAACTGAGATGTGTTATTTGTGTAAAATCAACACCACATTTCCAAGAGTTAAAAAACAGAATGGAAATAGTGCATTAATAATTTGACTGATTAGATTTGAGTTAATGCATTATTAAAATTTACATCACCTATTTATTTTTTACTTTTTTAATGTGGGCACTAGGAAATTTGAAATTACTTGTGTTTTGCATTGTATTTCTATTGGACAATACTGGTCTGGATAATATAGACATTGTCTTCCAATTTCCTTTGCATTGTATTATGGTAAATTTACGAAAACTTCAACAATCCCCACAGTATAAAATATTTAGACTTACAGTTCAGAAACTTGCAACTAGAAAAGGCTCTCTGCCAGGCTCAGTGGCCCATTCTGTAATCCCAGTGCTCTGGGAGGCTGAGGCGAGTGGATTCCCTGAGCTGCGGGTTCGAGACCTGCCCAGGCAACTTGGCAAGACCTCGTCTCTAAAATAAATCAAAGATTAGCCGGGCATGATAGCGGGAGCCTGTAGTTCCGGCTACTTGAAAGGCTGAGGTAGGAGGATCGTCAGAACCCAACAGGTCGAAGCTGCGGTAGCCGGGGGCGGCCACTGCACTCCAGCCTGGGCAATGGAGTGAGACTACAACTCAAAGAAAAAAAAAAAGAAAGAAAAGAAAAGTCTCTTCAAGTTTTATTCTGATAATTTTGTTTCCATAAAATTGCCCACAGTGGGGGAAAAAATGTGTGTGTTAGAATGACATGCATTTTTTGGTGTGTCTGACAGTTCCATTTTTTGATGATAAATCAATGAAATGACTTTATTTTTGTTTGTATTGTGTGAGCTTTGATAGCATGAGTCGGCATCCCTGAATTAACTCTGCTGACAGGCTGTAGACTTTACGAGCCTGAGGGGCTAAGTGGAAGACATAGGCTACAGGAAAATCACAGGGTCTGTAGTTCTCAAAAATTTATGTGTGAGAACCATCTACAGGGCTAGTAAAAACAGATTACTGGGCCTCATGCCCAGAGTTTTTGATTCAGTAAGTCTAGGGTGAGACCTCAGAGTTTGCATCTCTAACGAGTTCTCAGGACGCTGGACTGATCATCATAAGTTAACAGAGATGGATCAAGATAAAGTGACCAGTCCATCTTCTCCAGATAATGCCTCTTCAACTACATTGCGTATCTTGTGTCAATCTCTATATTACTCGTTGTCAGATGATCTTTGGTTAATCACTGAATAGCTCCAGGACTCAGTTTCCCCACTTATAAAATGTGGGTATTTTATTTATAGGGAGAGATTTCTTATTGCCTCTCTTGAAAATCTTTTTTACTTTCTCCCTATCTTCCTTAGAAAAAGAAACCCATATTTTGTCAGATATGGAGCAAAAAGTTAGAACAGATGATATTTCAGGTCTCCCTTGCCTCTCCCCAGACCTGCTAAATCAGATATGGGTAGAAGTGCTGTGTGGGACTCCCAGCCTGGCAGATTCAGCAGATGAGGGGCTCTTCTTGCTTTTGGCATTTCTTTGTTCTTTTCATCAACCAGTATTTTATCATGAAGCAAGATGGAGATTGAATCCATGTATGAGAATGGTAGAGCAAGAAGACAGAAACCTCCTTCTGAAGACAGGATGGAAACCCCATCCCAACCCTGGAATGACCATCTCCAGGTTGACCTTATGTAAGAGAGAAATCTATTTTTATTAGTGTAAGTCACCATTGTTTTCCTCCTATAGACAGCCGAACCTATTAACCAATTCAAGATAACTATTCGACTAACAAGTTAGTCAGTGTCTTAAAACAGAACCTCCTATACAGGGTGTCCATTAAGCCCGGCAACATTATTGAAAGGATGGGCTGAAAGGTGAAAAATCACTTTGTTTTCTTCCTAAACCTTAACACAATGATGAGAAAGTAGAAATTGTGTCTTGGAGGGATGCATACTCCAGATAAAGATGAACTTTGCTGACTTTGTCATTCTAGAATCCCAAATCCCTCAAGCATGACCAGTATACGTCCATTGTAATTTTTTTCTTTTTGAGTCGGAGTCTCACTCCATTGCCCAGGCCGGAGTGCAGTGGCTCTCTCATGGCCACCCCAGCATCGACCTTTCGGGCTCCAGTGATACTTCCACCTCAGCCTTTCAGGTAGCCAGAACTATAGGCACACACACTACCACACCCAGCTAATTTTTTTTTAATTGTAGAGACGAGGTGTTGTCAAGTTGCCCTAGCTGGTCTCGAACCTGCGGGCTCGGCCAATCCACTCGCCTTGGTCTCCCAAAATGCTGGGATTACAGGCTAAGCCATTAAACCCGGCCCATTGTAGTCTTAATAGACCCTTGAAGGTGATAAGACCGTGTTACCCAGTGCCTGGGAACCAGACTCCCCACCCCCCAGGGTCTGCAAATCATCCACAAGTGGTAAGCAAGAAAGTCATGGCAGTCACATCTACTTGATGGCAACATCTCCAGGGGAGAGGATTTAAGCCAGGAACTCAAGAGGCTACGGGGCCACAGTCATCTCAGAGTGCTGGCCCTCTTCCCATCTGTGAGAAGTGAACTTTCCTTAAATAAGTCTTTTCTTCTTTCACCTCCTTTTATGTCGCAAATCTTTGCATGACTCGGATCTCTGATTACCAATGTGCAGCCCTGGCATTCCTCCACACACTCCATCCCTAACAATTATAATACCAGATTATTTTTCTATAGACCGAGGGGATCCTTTATGACATTGTACACGTACCTGTGTTTCCAGAGTTTCTATACATCCTATATTTTATGTATCTTTCCCAAGACATCCTAGCTTTCATATGTCATTATATTTAATCTTGCATTTCAAATATTTTTAAAACCCTAAAGCCTTTTCTAAATCACCAGTGATGTTCCTCTCACATTCAACTGTTGAACATCTCTGAGAAACAAATAATATTCAAGAGCCCAGGAAAATGTCAAGTTAGCAGCTTTGGGGGAAAAAAATCAGAAGAATCTATCATTAACAAGAAGGAGAAATGTTATAGCCCGCTATTAGAAATAACGTGAGTTGGCCATTTGCCATTGACTTGCTAAGCTATGTTCTGGCCATGTGTTCTTTGAGTTATGGCCAGGCCATGTCTTCCTCTCCGATCTTGGGGAGATGAATCCTCTCTCTCTATCTCTCTCTCTCTCTCTCTCTCTCTCTCTCTCTCTCTGCTGTTTACTTTTTAGCCATTGCTTTGTTAAACTCTGGTGTGTCTACATGGTTCTTTGAGCTATGACCACCATGTTTCTTAGCTTTGCTCCTTCTCCTACCTTGAGGAGGAGGTGAATCTCTCTCTCTCTCTCTTTCTCTCTCTCTCTCTTTGCAATTTACTCTCTAAATAAACTATATTTTCCAATCTAAAAAAAAGAAAAAAGAAATAACATGAGTTATGCCAGTAAACTCAGTAGTCACTCTAAAGGGAATGCTCTATATTCTTTGGCTGCAGGAGAAAAGTAAACCATGAACAGTGGGCCTTTAACTCAGCTGAATTCAGATTCAGGGAGGGGCTAAAATCAACAAGGATACCTGCATTGTGAACATTTGTATACCTAACCCTGAATTGTACCCAACATCTTTAAAATAAAATTTAAAAAATTTAATTGAGGGCAGATTACATTGCAAGTAACTTTTCATAAGAGGGCTGACCTTAGGTATTGACATTATAACAATATCACATGACCACCAACTAATAAGTAACTAGAAATGAAGCTTTATTTTGCCTTTGGAAAAGGATCTGAGGGAAGGTTAACATAAAGTTGTACCACAAATGGTGAAATATACAGGGAGTGCCGAAAAAATGTATCCATATTTTAAGAAACGATGTTCACTCAAAAGATGGCTTTAATCAAATGAATGCAAACTGCACCATGTGACAGGCAGGACAGTCAAAGAAAATGGCAGAAGCACGATTGAATGAATGTCCTCCGATACATTGCCACCGTCATTTAATTCAACTTTAAAAAACCTAGATAACATCTCTTAAAATGTGTATACATATTTTTGGTACCTCCTATATAAAGCAATTCAATTGAAATCGTGCTCACAAACGCTTGTATGTTTGGTGCCTGGCTGTCATTTCTTCTCTGGGTTTTGCTTTAGGTCCTGGTCCCCACAGACACTGCTCTAGGACCATCCACAGGTGACAGTGAGAGCACATGAAGTCTGGAGAAGCCTGGATGAGATCTTATGGATCTTGATTTTTATTAAAGTCATACAGACAAGCAAGTCATTCCATTGGAAGATGAGGAAACTCAGGTGCATACCGCTGTGATTCGACCAAGATGCCACAAGTAACCAGAGCCGCAGCTGTACGTGACCCAAGGGGTTCCCTCTTTCAAAGCAATTTCACTTCCGTAATACCAGTGCTGTCCAATGGTTCACCATGACCCATCCGTCCACAGCTGTGAAAGAGGAAACCCTGTAAAACTCATTCATGATTGTATTTGAAGGTGAGAGTGTCCATGATCTCAGGCATATCCACATCCACGTGTGTATTTGGTGCTTGGAAGACACTCTATGAAATGGAATCACTTTTCTGCATAATTTACAAAAGGAAGGATCACCTAACAGCTCCCCCCCACCCGCCTCCACCCCAGCCCCCTGGGAATGCAAACTGTATACTTGTTCTGTAAAAGTTGTGGTTGAATCCCTTCCAGTCTGGAATGTTCCCTGTCTAATTAAATATTTAATTCTTATTATTTGCTGCTTTTAGTGAAAATGACGGGAACTGGAGCTGTTCCCCAGCCTCTCATCTTCTCTCTATGACAAGGGACATATGCTGAGGAGGGCCTACTTAAGTTTTGCTGAAGGCTACACTCAGCACATCTGGTGAGGCCCAGAGTGCCCCGGACTCCATAGTCACTTATAATTCTGAGAGAGCAGTGGCAGCCCTCCAAGAAGCCAAGGCAAGAATCGGTCACATAAAAATCAGCATCTGAAGAAAATAATCAGAATTGTAAGCAACACTTCATAGAGAAAAAAAATGCCAAGCTACTAACATTTAAAATTTGAGCAAATTCTAATTCTAATATGCTTTGGACTGTTAAAAAAAATAGATGAATTCTCATCTTAAAGTTTTGTGAAGAGTTTCTTTTTTTTTTTTTTTTTTTGAGTTGGAGTCTCAGTCTCACTCTGTCACCCAGACTAGAATGCAGTGGCCGCTCCCGGCCACTGCAGCCTCGACCTGCTGGGATCCGGCGATTCTTTCACCTCAGCCTTCCAAGTAGCTGGAACTACAGGCGTATGCTATCACACCCGGCTAATTTTTGATTTATGTAGAGATGAGGTCTCGCCAGGTTACCCAGGCGGGTCTCGAACCTGCGGGCTCAGGCAATCCACTCACCTCAGCCTCCCAAAGCGCTGGGATTACAGGCTGAGCCACCAAGCCCGGCTGAAGAGTTTCTTAAAGAGCTTTTTCAGTTTGGCTTTAGTAACGAACAACAAAATTGAAGAAATTGATTGCACTATAGAAAAATACAAGGTATTCTCTTTAATTAATCTTTTAAAATATCTGATGAATATAATTCAATGAGACTTTAAAACAGTAGGCTATCAGGAAGCTGGAAGATACTATTATTTTGAATATGAGTAGCCAGGCAGGTCTAACTAAGAATGACTGAAAAGCTATTGCATTTGCTATCAAAAGAGAAAATATAAATGACATCTACCACTCTTGGCTGTGGCATTCCTTGGAATGATATAATACCAGAATAAAAGAAACATCAGGATAGACATTTTTGGGGGTAGGAAAATTAATATTATATGTGTAGTAAATATTGACACACACACACAAGAACATGTTCACATGTATGCACCAGATACTATGTAATCAATTGTCAAAGAAACTTCCAGATATGAAACTGGGTATTTGCTAAGCATTAAAATTTTTGCAAAAATGATTCATTGGGGACTGTGCTTCCTAAACCAGCATTCTCTGAAACATGTTCCAAAGTTCAACATTTCTTGAACGATTCTGTGAAGTGTCACATAAAGACTCAATTAGAGTACAGTGATCCTCATGTTAAGCAAAGTTAGTTTTCTTCACTGTGGGATCCTGTAACATGCAAATCTGTATTGTCTGTTTCAAGAAGAGAACATAATGTTCTTTGACTATGTGGCCTGTTTGCTGTGACCTGGTGTTCTATGGTCACTTTGTACCTGTTGATTAAATACAGGTGCATAATTCTTCCAAGATAAGTGAAACTGTCACCGGTTTGTAATGTGCCTACCTTAGTGAGTCTTCTTAAAGCTACACAAAAGGAAAAAAAAGTATCTCTCTACTTTTTCTCTAGGTCCATCACTGAATACATGAAAACAATAGCAAAAAAAAAAGTCACCTTGCCTTTTCATCAAGGAGTGTGAATGAGAGAAAGGACAGAAAGATAGCTGGAAGAAGAGTGAACCAAATATATTTTTAGCTTAACGATAGCTGTAATGTTGGCGGAATAATAACTCATCTGTCATCTGGGTAAAACAGACCAGGACATGAGGATCTGTGTGTTGGCTAGATGGACCAGGCACTGGTATTCACAGGCATCCCTCTGCAATTAATGTAATGTGTGGGTCAGACAGACACACACATATGCATATACATTTTCAAACCTTCCTTTTTTTCTTTTGCTGTTTCACAGACATTTTCGCATTTTCCAGAGGCCTCATGATATAGCCCTTAAAATCTGCTACAGAAAGAATGTGAGGCAAATGGCTCACATCAAAGTCTCCCCAAATATTTGCTTTCCTCCTCACCAGGTCAATGGCCCAGTTCATGGCATTCTCCCAACATCCCCACCCACTCCCAAAGCCTTTAGTGGCCATGGCAAAGAGAAGATGATGTTCTTCATTCTCTTGCTGCCACAGATGTGCAAGTGAACAGGCAGTGAAAACCTTGAGGTTTAACCCTCGTGAGTCCTTCTTGTTTCCTGGGGTTCATAATCAGGCTATAGGAGCTGCATTGTGGTTCCCAGGTCATACTGAGGCAGCACCCCTAGGTCAGTGGACTGGAGGAAAGACATGAAGAGAATTCAGGGAGGTGAAGAGAATTCAGGGAGGTGAGTCTGGAAGGCCACAGGCAGCGGATGCCAACAGGACCCACCAAGGAGGACCAGCAGAGGTCAAAAGTAACCTTCTCACCAAAGACATAAAAGTTCTCATACTGCTAAATGTCATCTCAAGGAAGATGGCAAAGAGAGGAAAAGAGTAGTATTATCTCAGAAAGATTATATACCATCCATTGCATGATTGGACTATATTATCAACTGTATAGGGCAAAAAATTAATTTTCTTACCAACTAATTAGCAAGTGAAGGCCAAGGAGAAAGCAAGAATTATTATCGACTACACAAAGATATTCCATTTTTCCTCCTCATCTGAAATGTGGTAGAAATTGAATCTACCACCCCATGTTTGTCCTTCAGGGAATTGAGGTGTAAAGAATATGTCCTCATTAAGAATCTGACTCAAGTGTGGGAAAATACCTAACCCCGTCATCTCACATTACAGATCAACATCCGTTTTTGCCTGGAAGAAGAAACTTGCTGTCAACAGAAAACATATTTATGGTCTAGTCAAAGCTCAATTTCTTGGTCATCACCACTTACTAAGAAAACTTGTTGCCATGAAAGAAGAGAAGTTAATTTTGTTCTCTAAGTGAAATAACCACAAAATAGCCTCAGTTAAGTCCAGTTGTATCATGACCTGTCAGAATCTAGACATGCTTTAAATCTTCCTCAATTCTTTGATGTTTAAAGAAATATGACAAATAGGGAAAATAATACAATTTAGTTCAAGTATATGAGCATCTAGTTCTGTCAGAGATCAACTTATGGTTCTTGGCAAGCCACACAATCTTTCTGATGTTTCTCCTCATGTAAAAAAAGTAGAGCTAATAATTTTATATTTGTAATTTGTCATGTATTATGAGTATTACCAAGTTGAAGAAGAGTGACCACAATAAAGATTCCTGCCTGTTTTTAAGCAAAAATCTGTAGCTCTGCCTTCAATAGTCCTTGGCAACCTGGCACACATCCTATTGAACAATGAATCAACAAGCAGTCATGAACACTTACTAAAAAAATAGGTGAGCTAGTCTATTTGGATTCTATCCCTGAATGGGAGGAGTGAGAACCAATCCATCATGGATGAGGACTGTTTTCTTGGAGGAGATACATAGACATTCTTAAATGTTGTTAGCTCCAGTCAACGTAATTCTGTAAGAAAGGGATTGGCAGTAGTGGGAAACTGTCGGGGGTGGGGCAGGGGTGGGATTGGCAGTAGTGGAGAACTGCCAAAGCAGGGGGACAGGGGGCACACCTCATCAACAAGAGTACCTGCATAATGAACATTGGTATACCTAACCCTGAACTGTACCCCACATATTAAAAACAACTTTTTTTTAAAAAATGTTATTAGTTCTTACAGTAACTGCAAACAATTTTTGATGTCTGTGAACCCCAGAAGTCACTTATTTCAGCTAGAAAATCTATCCAAGAATGAGGTGGGGTCTTCACCTCCCGCACCCCAAAATAGAGAATCCAGATTCTGTAATGAATATATAACATAAGTGACATTGAACAGGATATTGTGCGTATTCCATGTATAACAAATAATGGCAGAGACTACTAATTGAGCCCGAGTATCTAGGACACATGCTTACTGACCTGATGTCTACATTTCGCAGCCATGCTTCCAAACAATCAGCTGCAGCCACATGACAAATTGTGACCAACAGGATATAAACAAAAGTGATTTGTGCAACATCCAAGATGTGATCTTAAAGTCATTAAGCAGTTTCTTATTCCCCCATTTCTTCTTCCTGCTAGCAGAATTGTTGGTAATACAATAAATTATAAGGGTCCAAATAAATAAAGGCAATACTCTATGGATGGTGACAGAATAAAACAAATAAAAGAAACTTAGGTCCCTGACATCATGAAATGGCAAATATAGACCTCTGCTATTTATACCAGATTATTGAGTGAAAGAAAAATAAACTTCTATCTTGCTTACATTGATATTATGGGGGGGGGTCTTTATTACAGTGTTCAAAGTGATTTCTAATTGAAAGAGGGGTGCTACTTGTATGGGCTTTCCTAATTAATTCATTCAACAAATAATTTCTGATTATATATTAGGTTTGAGGTACTAGAGGTAGAAAGTTTACAGCTTATAAGACAACAAGAAATATCGGTCATTCTGGAGCACTTTCCACATATTTGTGTTCACTGTACACAAATAGAACAAAGGAGAAAGCCATCAATTCTCCATGTAGGAATAAGAAATGGAATTCTAGATAAAGGATATCAATTGGCCTGGGAACTCTCTAATTCAGCCACTTCTATTCACAATATTTAAAATAACTTTTTTTTAATTGGAGTCTCACTCTGTCGCCCACGCTTCAGTGCAGTGGCACACTCACAGCTACCCCAGCGTCGACCTGCTGGACTCTGGCAATACTTCCGCCTCAGCCTTCCAAGTAGCCAGAACTACAGGTACGCACTACCACGTCTGGCTCATTTTTGATTTCTTGTAGAGATGAGGGCTTCGCCAAGTTGCCTGGGCTGGTCTCAAACCCACAGGCTCAAGCAATTCACTCACTTTGGTCCTGCAAAGTGCCGGGATTACAGGCTGAGCCACCGAGCCCAGCCGAAAGGGCTCTTTTAACAGTAGTTTGGTAACAAAATAAAACACAAAGCATTACCTCTGAAGTGCACACACACACACACACACACACGTATATATACATAAATATATAAATTGATCATATATATATAAACACACTAGCAGCATCTACAAGTATTATACTGAGGTTGATATCTCACTCCCTCCTTTTAACTCTAAAATACCTCTTATTTGACTCTTTGCAACATGTCTTAACTTTGCTTAAAGACTGAAAGTGCTTGACAGAAAAGGGTTACGTCCTGATAGTAAGTTACACCATGCTTGGGATATAAAAGGTGCTTGGTATGTACTTGTGAATGAGTGACCATCTTAGTTTATTTTCTGCTGCTACCCCAGAATACCACAGACTGAGTAATTTACAATGAACAGAATTGGACTGTCTTGTAGTGCTGGAGGCTGAAAAGTCCAAGGCTGGGGGACCAACATCCACCAAGAGCCTTCTTCAGGCATTGGCAAGTGATTGAAGAGCAAAGAGAGGAGGAGAGAAGCCAAGAAATTGAACTCTCAGCCTCAAGCCCTTCCATAGTTGGTATGAATCCATTTTTGAGAACAGAGTTCTCCCACCTCCCAACACTATTTCACTAGAGATTAACTTTCCAACACATGAACTTTGGGCACACATTCACACCACAGCAGTGACAATGACTGAGTAAATGACTGTTTTCAGAGTCACACCAGGGAATGACAGAAGGGAAGTTGAATACAGATTTTCTTCCTGCGTGGGTGCTCATGGAATAAACTGGCTTATAAACAGAAAATAAGAGCCATTAGACATAACATGTAACAGCCCCTTATACATAAAAGTATTATGTGTTTATGAAAAATGCCTCCATGACTGTTATGAGAAAAATTCCTTGACTTGTCCAAGATAATGAAATGCGGCAAAGGACAAAGTTATGTTTCTTTCGGACTCATTGTCATTGCAGGTAAGTTGTTGCATGGAAGTTCATCCGTTTTGCTGAAATTCTTAAATGTTGTGAGTGCTGCTTTACCAAAACTTACCCTGTAAGCATAAATGGCAATGAAATTCTAAGAGCATTCCTAAAGAAACCATAGCCAACTCATGACCAAACCAGGTTACCTTTAGAGCTTAAGAGGAATCATAAACATGGGCTGCCAATATAAATACCTGAGAACCATTTGGAATAAGTATTTTTTATTGGGATTTATGAATGATTGTGGAGAAACCATATTAGAACTGAAAAGGAATTTACAGAGATCATCAAACACAAGTCCCTCGTTTCATGAAAGTGTGTTCACACTACACCCTATATCGATTAAACTAAAAATTGAAAGCATAATGTATCACATAGAAACAGTACCACAGAGGATAGTAATAGACATCCTGTTTTCTATTTTTTAGAATCACTGGTTTTGTATCATAAAGCCAAAGGTCCATCCAAATACCAACAGCCCAATGAAGAACAGCTGTCATCCTCCTCAACAGACATGGCCTTAGAGGCATTTTCCTTCAATATAAATGATCAGGGGATATTGACTGTTTTTCTCTGAGATATCCTTTACGATACAAAACAAATGTTTCCAAAAAGTATAAAACAGGATGCCTATCACTATCCCTGTAGGTACTGTTCCTATGTGATATGTTATGCTTTTAATTTTTAGTTTAATTGAAATAGGGTGTAGTATGAACACACTTTCATAAAACGAGGGACTTGTGTTTGATGATCTCTGTAAATTCCATTTCAGCTCTAATTTGATTTCTCCACAATCATTCATAAATCCCAAAAAAATTCCATCCCAAGGAAAGTCAATACAACCTTACTTAAATTTCTGCCCTCTCCTTTTTTGTCAGCCTTTTTACAAAGTAAGTTATTAGAGACTTTCAAAAGACAATTTCCACATCAACAGTGGCAAGGACATCCAATAATGGTAACACTAATTTGTAATGAAAGGGAAAACGCTATTTCATACAGCAGTTACTGAGGATACGGAGGAAACTCTACACATGCAAAAGCCTTGAAGTTTCCAAATTCTGTACAATTATAATTTAAACAATTACTAAATTCATTGTGCAGTTTAACTAGTCTCATATCTGCTGACATTTTTGTATGCGCTGCACAGGATCTTAAATAATGGACGTGCTGAACTCTGACCATGGGCCAGTCAGAGAAATAGCCTTAAAATAGTCCAGGATAGGCAAGGAGGATCCAGGCATGTTCAGCATTTTCCATGTGTTCTGAGCAATTGGAATTGTAAACGTATTCTGCCTGGGATCATTTAGAGCATAGAACTTAATACTACTAGAAGAGACTGATTTAAAGGCTGAGTCACTGTGTTCTAGGGGAGGATTTTAAGTTCTGAGGTTCTGAGACTTAATTTGGCATATCTGTGGTTTATCTGGATGTCTGCTAAATCCTTGGCCATTA
The DNA here is from genome assembly GCF_000164805.1 of Carlito syrichta. Taxonomy (NCBI): domain Eukaryota; kingdom Metazoa; phylum Chordata; class Mammalia; order Primates; family Tarsiidae; genus Carlito; species Carlito syrichta. Next base: position 81,157 of record NW_007253561.1, on the reverse strand, counting down.
ATTTTCTAGAAGTAACATGTCAAGTTTCCCTGTTAATCACTCTCCAAATGCGTATCTATTCCCACACAGTGCATTAATAAATGGCAATGAGCCTAATTATTCGCCTGTTAGTGGGTGAAGATTGAGGAAAAGAGAAAATGGAAAGAATAATATTTCCCTTTAAACACTGTGGTGCAGAATCTCTATGCTATCATCCTATGAATAGCAATTTAGCCTTGTTGTCTGTGCGATGGGATAATTTTAAGCAATAGCCATCATTTCTTTTCACCCATAGTTCCTTGCTCTCATACCTATAGTCTCTATTCCCTACCCATAACACCAGACTACACCTTGCAATTAGAGAAAGCGATTTCCCAGAAAGAACTGTTTCAGCAGAGAAGCAAAGAAAGAGAAATAAGAGTCTCCACTATGCTAAAATGGTATATAGGGCCTTAGAAAATTAAACACATTTAGAAAAAAACAATGTTACATTTTCCTGTACAGTCCAACTTAAGAGCATGTAAAATTATTGTGTATTATTCCAGTAATAATGAGATAATTTGTTTGTTTTCCCCAATAACAATACACACTTATTTAAAATGTTTGAACATGCCTAGGTAGGATTCAGGCATCTACAGTGTACTTAGCCTTCACACCTGAGACATCCTCACTGGCTTCCCTGAATCCTGACCCATTTCCAAGTTTTCAGTGTGAGACAACTGCCCAAAGCATCAAGATATCTAAGGGTCTTCATTTACCCTTCCATACTAAGGCATTCCAAAGAGAAATTTTCCTCTGTATGAAAAATGTGGAACTTTCCAAAGAGTTCCTAAGATCTTCTACTGCAACTGACACTCATCTATGACATGAAGCGTCTGGATTCCTCATTAGACACAGTTGCATCTAACAATATTTGATTTCATACCAAGTGTTTCTTTAGGTCTTGTCTTATTCTTTTCTCCTTTGCTGAATATTCATCCTGCTATGTCAGAGGATTCATAGGAGGGTGAAATGAGGTAGTGGCATCATAACATTCCTAAAACTTTCAAGCACATTGAGTTATTGGGATCTGAAATTCAGGAACTCAAACTCTCAAAAGGACTATCTATGTCTTCATGTTTGTCAGCTTGAAATTTTTCTTTTCTCAACATTGTGGATCCTTTGTTTTTGAATTTGAAATATCATGGAATTAAACCAGGATAATTCAAATATCAAGGAATTAAGCCAGAATAATTTTAAATAAACCAGCTGAGGAAAGCAAAGAATGGTGACCATTGAGAAAACTCTTTTTCTTTTTTTTTCTTTATTTTAAAGATGTAGGGTATAATTCAGGGTTAGGTATACAAATGTTCATTATACAGGTACCCTTGTGGATGAGGTGTGCCCCTCTCTCCCGTGGAAGTTTCCCACTCCTGCCAATCCCTTTCTTATGTATTGTGAGAATTGTCCAAGGCCTGCTTATGAGTGAGAACATATGGTACTCTGTTCTTTGTTTCTGTGATAGATCACTGAGTATGATAGACTCTTAATCCATCCAAGTTTGTCAAGAAGACTTTTTTTCATTGTGGAAATGACCATGGCCTTGGTGTTTGGTTAGTCCTTCTAATCTAACTTAAAATATCTAAAGATTTCTAGTACTGAAATTTCTTTTTGCAAGATGCTGCTTTCTAAATCATGCAGATGAGCAGTGATTCACATTCAGATTCCGGTGACACTGCCAGTAATTTGCAATTAGAATCGTTTATTATGCTTCTGGGATACTGATAATATCCTATTTCTTGAACTGAAAAGGGCTTACATAGTTGAGCCCTCTTTGTGATGATATATCAAGCTTTCATTTATGATGTCTACGCTTGTCCACATGTGAGTTTTACTTCATTTAAACGTTAAAAAAAAGAAAAGAAAAACTGTGCAACTAGGAAGCTCAAAAGACGCTCCTAACTCTGTGCTCCTCTTTGGACTTCAAAAATGAATTAAAAAACAGCTAAATGCAATGAAAGAGACCAGACTCATCTTTAAATGTTACCGTTTTAAAAAGCATTTCCATATTCAGATAATTCAGTGATTGCTTGAGTGCTTCCACTTTGAAAAAGAAACCAAATTTCAAAGGCGATAAATGACTTCTTCAAGGTGGTTAATTTAAAGAGCTTCAGGATCATGTCTTACTTCTCACATTTTTTTTGTCTCTGCGTAGAGTCTACATTCCACAATCTCTGCGTAGAGTCTACATTCCACAGCTAACTCTCTATTACATGAACCCTTATTAAAATGAGTCCTGTTTTTATGCCAAAAGGCAAAAGCTATAGAATTAGCCCAATGAACCCCCAAAAAAGGCATTTGATAAATCCCATCTATTTTGTATTTTAAAACATTCATTGTTAAATCTTTTTAACATGGTAAACAATATTAATCTCAAACTAATAGTTGACAGTTTAAAGGAAGCATGATGGCTCAAGCTGAAAGCAATTGGACAATATTCACAATTACCACCATTTAACATTGCCCTGTAAGTGCAATCTGATGCCACAAAGGGTAAAAGTATTTTTAAAAAGAGACACAGTTATGATTATTTCATTTTGACATGATTAAGTACCTGGAAAATCCTAGAGAGTCTGGATAAGACTTTTAAAATAAATAATAAGAGAGTTTAATATAGTGAATAAAATAGTAAGTACCATCCAAGTCCTATGCAAGTTATAAAACTTCACTGAGAAATGGAAAAGGTGACTTGAATAAGCACAGAAATATACCAAGTTTCCAGTAAATAATGTGCTGTAAAAGTGTTCACTGCAGCACTATTTATCATAATAATAAAAAAGGAAGCCAAATAAATATTTGACAATAGGGAATAGGTAGAATAAAGTATTGTAGAGTCATATAAAGCAGCACGAACAGCCATAAAAATATATAAAAGAAAAATATTTCGTGGCTTGCAAAAATGTTCAAGGTAGACTATAAATTTTGTAAAAGCAAGTCACAAAACAGTTTTTTGTAAAAAAAAAAAAATAGTATATTTTTGTGTAAACATACTTACAAGCATGTTCTCAAAAAATAAAACTGAAAGCCATACCTCAAAATATGTAGTGGGATTATAGAGTACTTTCTTTTTTTCCCCTTCAGTTTGACTGCAACTATTTTTTGTTTATATGTATTTTTTCATTTTATACATGTACTGTATTCACAATAAGAATTAAAACAATACACATAATTATCTTCAAAAATATATGAATTCTTCTATTGTGGTTGGAATAGATCTAATGTAGCTATTCCTTTCCAAAATAAATATGTAAAATTAAAAACAAAACCTCAATAGCATAAGTTGTGTTCTATCTGTTGAAATTTTATTGTATTTATGTGTTTTTAGTGAAGAGTCATCTTTATGGCAAAATGTTATCCCAAACTACAGAACATAATAAGAAGTTTCATCATTTTTATCACAAGTAATATTTCATTATTTCAAAGACAATTCTCTATTAACTAAGTGAATTCTCATTCCAACTTTTTGAGATGAGATTATCCTTATTTACAGATGAAGACTTTTAGACATAGAAAATTTTGGATAGTAACAAAAAAGGTAGTTAATACTATTATTTGTATAAGTAGGACTAAAATTCAGAACTGTGAACTCTAAGCTCAAATGACTTTAAAAATAGATTTCACTTCAAATATTATTAAATGTACCCCAAATGCCACATGCTGTATTTTGGAAATTGTATATAGAGGTGATTAAAGTGCCACACAAGTTTAAAACAAATTGTAAGGGTATTTTAAACTCTTGAGACACAAGAGCTGGTGTTATCGTGGGTTCTTATTTTAATAATACTCAAAAGCTGAAGTGCTGGTGTCAAATAATTCAAATATATAGATCCGATTCCTTAAAACAATTCACCAAGAATATCTGGCCTCTGAAACAGAGCCTCAAAAGATAATCAGCCCGAATCCTCGGAAATACACGGGAAAGGAATTTCTCCTTTTTAGAAAACCCATCATCTTGACTTAGAGAGTTAACCTTCCTTTTAAAAAATTCATCTCATAAATGATGCATTTCATGCATGTGTACATGGTGACATAGTTAAAACACAATCAATATGCTTTCAAGGAATATACCCCACCATAAGACATGAGTTGTTTTCAAAAGTTTTCTTCATATGTAACATTTGCTTTGTATTATAATGAATAGGTGAGCAAAATATGACTTAAAAAATTTATCTCATGATACACTTAACAATCTTGGAAAAGCTTTACATGCATTATGCCTTGCAACAAACACTGACATTTATAATCTAAAATTCTCATTTGTGCTAAAGGCGGGTTCATTCTTTCATGGAGGTAATGAAAATTTAATAGAGTGTGTGTATGTGTATGAGAGGGGAAGGGGAAAATGAGATATATGAAGTCTTTCACTTGCCTATTACATGACCAGAAAGAGGACATCATTCTTATTCTCAAATTTCTCAAGCAATAGATTTTGCAGTGAAGTTGCCAACTGATGGGAGGGTTTTAGGACTTTTCTGACACATCAAATTTGCTGAGAAAAGACAGAGCTCTCTGAGCAATTCCAATTTTCCATTTCCTGAACATTCAGAATGTTCCAGTGGAACCTGCAAAATACACACTTGTTTTTTCCTCGTCTAGAATGCATCTTCCTCCTGTGGGTTATTGTAATGAGCTCAATGACAGCCTCCACTATTACTTACCTTGGTGAAAAATAGAAATCCTACCACCCAAAATGCAGCTTCTCCATCTTTTTTTCTTTCTTTCTCCTAAACAGTCGGCTGAGAAATTGATAGCATATTATTTTCCAAATCAATTTCCCCAAATGAATCACAGAACTCTGAGGCATGGGCACACATGAAAGAAAGTTAAATAAGAGGGAGAATTTGAGGTAAAAATCGAGCAGTTCAATGGAAAGTGAATGTATTACTGTGGCTGCAAAGGGCTCACAAATCTGAAGGGAGTAATGTCGAATGCCACTGGTTTGTGCGTACACTATTATTTCAGCATTTGATTCTGGCATGTTTCTCAGTGGATGCTGCAAGTTCCACCTGAGCTACGTTTACTGTTTTACATGGAAATAAATCTGCATCTTATGTGCAACGGAGCAGCGCTGGACTATTCCTTGTAGGCACATACATGGCTGAGGTTGCCTAACATTGAGATATTTAAGGTTCTTTTAAAACCACGCCTTCGGGGACAGATTCGAAGACAGACTCTGCATGCCAGTGAACTTTCGACCATCCATTTTAAAAATGGAATTCCAAATGATAAGACGTTAGATGATCATTCCACAAATATGCCCTTCCTGTCCATTCACACCATGAGCAGAGTGTACTTTTCTCTGTCAGTAACATCAGCCTTGGCCTTGAGACCCGCCTTGGTTAGTGGGAAACTCAGAGACATGACAAAAACAAAGGCATATTTCAGTGGGACCTGGCTTTTGTTATTACCAGGGAAAGAATATGCTTAAGGAGCCTATGGTTCCAAGAAAGATAAGGGATTCCAAGCAGACTTCAACTCAGCCTGTAATTTGGAACCCAGCCCAGTTAAGCCCAGTCGACCTTCAGTCAATGCACAAATATGTAAAGTTGGAGACTTTATTTCACACCACTGTGTGTGAGGCGGTTTGCTACTCAGAATTATTATGGTCCTCATTGATTGGTACTTATCTTGCAACAATACATGGCAAAAGTCGTAATTGTAACATACAGATAAGTCCTTACGCTGAATTTAAAGTAGTTACAATATAACACATTTGATAAACAACCACACTGTGTGCATATAACTAAAAATTTGATATATATCAATCCATCAACTATCAATATAATATTGTATTTCTTTTTTTATTATTTTTATTTTATTTTACTTTATTTTAAAGATGTGGGGTACAATTCAGGGTTAGGTATACAAATGTTCATTGTGTAGGTACACTTGTTGATGAGGTGTGCCCCTCCCTCCCCTGACAGTTTCTCTCTACTGCCAATCCCTTTCTTATAGTATTATAACAATTGTTCAAGGCCCCTTTATTAAGTGAGAGCATATGGTACTAGGGTCTTTGTTTCTGTAATAGATCACCAAGTATGATTGACTCTAAATCCATCCAAGTTGCTGCAAAGTCCATATGTTTGCCCTTCTTTATGGCTGCATAATATTCCATTGTGTGTATGTACCACATTTTTTTAATCCAGTCCAGTTTCGATGGGCAGTATGGTTGGTTCCATGTTTTTACTATTGTGAATAGAGCTGCAACAAACATGGGGGTGCAGGTATCTTTTTTGTAGAATGATTTTAGTTCCTCCGGGAAATCGCCACACTGTTTTCCAAAGAGGTTGCCCTGGTTTGCATTCCCATCAGCAATGTAGAAGCATTCCTTTTTCTCTGCATCCTCACCAGCATCTGCTTTTGTTGTTTTGTTAATGATGGTCATTCTTACTGGGGTTAGGTGATATCTCAGTGTAGTTTTGATTTGCATTTCTCTGATGATGAGTGAAGCTGAGCACTTTTTCATGTTTCTGTTGGCTGCCTGTATATCTTCTTTTGAGAAGTATCTATTCATGTCTCTTGTCCACTTTTTAATTAGGCTGTTTGCTTTTTTCTTTTCCGTGTGTTTGAGCTCCTAGGTTCCTTGTAGATCCTAGATGTTAGGCCTTTGTCAGATATGCAATTGGCAAATATTTTTTCCCATTCTATGGGCTGTCTCTGCTTTCTTGATGGTTCCTTTTGCTTTGCAGAAGCTCGTCAGTTTGATGAGGTCCCACTTGTCTATCTTATCTCTTATGGTATGGGCACTTAGGATTTTGAAGAGGAATGGGTTGCCAGTTCCAATTTCCATAGGGTGTCTCCTGCATTTTCTAAATCACCATACACAAAACACAAAATTAACTCTAAATGGATCAAAGACCTAAAAGTAAATCCTCAAACTATAAGAATCTTAGAAAATGCAACTATCAATATAATATTGCATTTCTTAAAGAAGAAATAATTAGGCCTTTTGAGCTAGTAGGAGCTAAGTTAATCTTCTTCCCTCAAAATACATGGATTAATTTCCCAGTCTAATTATAAGTGGAAAAAACAACACCTCGATCAAGAACAAAATAGGCAGTTTCATTTTGAGTGTCCAATGTGTTATTTCTTATCCTGTAGCTTAGTGAGGTGACATTTTCTATGTTAATGGAAAAATAATAGTAATAAGTAACTACAAATTAAAATTGCTAAAAATAATTTGTTGATCACTTTTAGGCTCCATATTAGGAATCAGACTATGTCATTATATTAGAGATTGTTCTTGGAGAAACCTAACATGATATGAACATGTCCACTTTGAAAATTCTCAAATGTTCATACAGATGAAAAAGTAATTCTGTTCCTTTAAATCAAATAAAGCTAAGCATGTACAGAAAAAGAAGAGTTAAACTTTTTTGAAAACTTTTTTTAGTTACTACTGTAACACCTTGATTATAATGACAAAGACAATGTCATATAATCTGCAAAAAAAGCTACTAATAATTTATATCATAATATCTTGTGAAATGGTCTTTAACTTTAAAATTTATGAGGGAACGAATTGAAGTTTTTATTATTCCCTAAAGAAAAAAACCAAACTTCTAACCTGTTGAAGATTTGATTAGAAAGTTTATCTTTTGAGTCTAAATTGTGAGTCTGAAATGACAGCTACTGACAAAACCTTTAGAGCTCCCTCCATGGCATTGTATTTTAAGGGCCCCAGTGGAATAAAACGAGGTCTTACTCAAAGAGTATGATCAAGGAAGGATCATACAAACCCTTTAGAGGAGGAGTCAGGAGGTGAGAACCAATCTGAAGAGTCCGCTTACAGTTAGCAAGAAAAGTCTTTCAAATAATCTCTGCTATGCAAGCAATATGATTGCACCCTGAAAGAAGACAAGGCTTCAATGCGTTTCTGGCCCTTCATGGTATCTGTTCAATAGGGAAATAATTTATCCATGAGTTTAAGTCTTATGTTCAACTTATGCATCTTCATGCACCATCTCATGGGTACTGAAATTTTATTATTAAGGATTCCCTTGGAGTCCTGGACCCTGGTCATGTATGAAAACTTCATCTTATAGCTATAGCTTTTGATCTCATTCCATTTTTAAATTAGGTGCATATATTGAAGCAGGCAGGTAGCATGACTAAAGAAAGAGAAGATAGCTTATTCTTTAATCTCTCTGTTTTGACATAAAAGCATAGATTTTGGGCTTAAAGCCTAGAAAAGAAAAAAAAATCCCATAATTGAGTAAATCTACAGTTTTTTCAGGAAAATTATGGTTCTCAAAATGTTTTTTAAAAGGTTCCTACTAATTATTAAATACAACAGCAAGGAAAAAGACTGTAGAATGGGAAATTAGATAGTCATCACATATTTTCATGCAGTTTTTAAGGCTTCAGTGACAATAAACTTCATTCCTTATAGTTGAGTTGGACAATATAGTCCAGTACACCCTAAAAAAGGTTTCTCTTTTCACTTTTCATCAGTAAGATTACTAGTAAATATTTGCTCTGTTGACAAAAATTGACAGAAAGAATCATTCCCATATTGCCTTCCATAGAAATAGATGTGGACTTTGAAGAAACAAGATAGTAGGTTCTCTCTGTATTTTTCTTCCTGTTTGAATTCCTTACAACTACATGGGCACAATTTTAATGATCATTGATGATTTCAAATGTCTGAAACAAGTTCTCACTTTGGAAATACATTATTTGGCAACAACTGAAACACAAGAACTAGAAGACAAAGCAAGAAAAACTCAAGTTCTTTTTTTGCGGAAAATAATACAAAAAACAAAAACAATCTCGCTAGAATCTAAACCATTTCCTATTTCTTGAGTTCTGTTTCCATGTTCCTCCAACATATGCATTTGATACAAAGAATATAGGATTGAATTAATGTGCCAGATGCCATGAGAAAGTTTCTATTTATAATGAGTCCAAGATCACAGGAAAATCCACCAAAAAATGAGTTCACGGTCTGTGAGATAATCCATGCTATTACTCTTGAAGCAACTTTATCCATGATAGGATGATGGTAAAGAAAGCAAAAAATATTTCTTGCCCTTTCAGAGGTAAGCTAAAATGAATCTTTCTAAAACATAGCAGCCCTATCATGTAAACAAACAGTCAGAGTATCTAAGAAAGATTAGGTTTGTTTGTAGATACTTGTATACTCATGTGCACCAATCAATGAAGATCAGACAAAGAAGAATATCATTACAGAACTGATATAGTCTTCTGGATTGTCCATACTGGGAATTTTTATAATGCAAATATACAAAGGCTAATCCAGCCTGAAGCATGTATGGTCAGGGTATCCTTTTTGAGAAAAAATAATGCAAAATATTAAATATATAATTGGATATGGGAGTCCATGTTTATTTAGAATAACAAAAGCTTCAATTTACAATTTGAAAAGCTGATAAATACCACTAATGCCACAAATCCAGGAATATATCCTAAGAATTTTATTATTTATTTGCTTAATGCACATGTAATATTTTTTCTACAATTGTTGGCTACATGTTTTTCAAACACCTCATCCTATTGCAATGATTTAAAAATACAATTTTGGGAGGTCAGGAAGCTGGCAGTCGAGCCAGTCAGACTATGTGATTCCTGATGTGAGTGAGTGATTGTATGGAAAATTTTGTGTATATGCTGGTGAAAGAGTGGACGTGTGAGTAGCTGACAGAGTGAGGGCTAGGGAGCTAGCGGCCAGGGCTCTCCTGGTGCAGAGGCTGGTGCCACAGTTGCTGGGCTTGGACCCTATCGATTCCTGGAATGTAGAAGCCGAGCACTATTTTCTTTTCCTTTCTTTTTTTTTTTTTAAATCAACAAACCCTCCCTGGGAAGAAAATGCTGGGAGAGACCGTCTAAGTGGGAGAGCTCCTGAGCATGTGGCCAGGATCCTGGTCCAACAGCTGGTGCTGCAGCTTCTCTGCTTCATTTCTGGCTCTTCTCAGTTTACAGAAGCTGAGAACCATTACTTTTTTTGAAACAGACAAAAGTTTTTCTGCGAAAAAGCAGCAGGGAGAAACCATTGCCCCAGGCTCTCCCTCACCATTGCAGCAGAAGAGAGACTTCCGGCTCCTGACTTTGCCTCACCACTTGAGTGCCTGGCAGGGCACTGGCAGCAGCGGCTGCAGAGGGAGTCCAGAGGCAAAGTCCCATGGAAGAGGACAAGAGAGGCACCCCGCCGCCATCTTGAAGGCGGGGCAGAAAAGTGCTCCGACTTGCTCACCCCAGAGCAACAGACCCTCTGTGACCAGTGGATCGACTACTCAGGGATTGATCATGACCCAGAGGGAGGAGGGACCTGGCGAGTGCTGAGTTCCAGGCGCCCCACCCCCTACCCAGTTCCAACCACAGGACAAAGGGTGTGACCAGAAAAGGATGTGGAAGAACTCCAAAGAGATCAGTGGTGAGTATGGGGCGACCCAAACCCCCTCCTCCCAGCATTCCTCTGAACATCAGACCCACACAACTGGGCCACGACTAAGAGGGATAAACCCAGGCGGAGCCCGGACATCAGTCGCAATAGGAGGACTCCATTCCAGGATAAGCCTGACTAGAGCACCACCACACACACAAGGGGAGCTCTCTCTGACCATATCAGAGTGGGAGGGGAGGACTGCAGCCCCACCCACCTCCACTGCCCCACTCCTTCCCTGCTTTGGACACTGAGGAGAGAGCAAAAGAGGTGACTCCGCAGGAGAGACCTGATTAGAGGAACAATTACATAGCCTGCCACAAGAGGGCAGAGGTTTTTTTATTTTCAATTTTTTTAAATATTAAAAAAATGTTTTTTGACTGTTAGTTCATCTATTTTAAAAGTATTTTTCCTTTGTGCACGAATGCTTGTTCTGCATCCTCCAAATTTTTTTCATTTCTTTTTCTGTTTCTTTCTACTTTTATTTGTCATTTTCTGTTTATGTGTGTATGTGAAGGATTGAGTGTTATCTTTCGATTTTGTTGTTGGTTTGTTTTTACTCTTTTTTTCTTCTGGTATTTTTTATTTCATTTCTTATAGTTTAAGGTGTGTGTCAATATATCTGTGAGAATTCTACCTGAATTCACTTTTTCTCCCTCCAGTCTTTCTGTTTTTCTTCTCTGTTTACTTTGTGCTAGACGTGTGTGTGTGTGTGTGTGTGTGTGTGTGTGTGTGTGTGTGTGTGTGTGTGTTTAGTTTTCTTGGGTTTTTTGTTGTTGTTTGTTTTGTTTCACTTTGTTGTTATTCCAGTTTGTTTGGGGGTGTGCATGTATGTCTGTGTGTGTGTGTTCACTTGTTTTTTCAATTGGTTTCTGCTTTGCATCATCATATAGAGTAGTGGTGGGGAGTGGGTCTCAGAGAACACATACCACAATAAGTGAACACTGTAATTTGCAAGTAGTTTCTGAATCCTAGTGCCCCATCCCTTACTTTATTTGAATTTCAAAAACTACAAGAGACAGCAAAGCTTCCCATGCACCATCCTATTTCAAAATAAAACAAATCCAGAGCCCAGATCAGGGAAGAATAGAGGACTGAGCAAACATCTGAAGGGAAAGCCTCCCCCACTGACACTGAATAACAGAACTAAAGAGAAAAACAACAATCTGTCACAATTGAGGAAAAATCAAAGGAAAAGCTCAGGCAATTTCAAGTACACCAAAGACAAAACTCCTGAAAAATCAGACCTTGGTGCCCAAACAATGGAAGTCACCAATGACTGTCACCAGAACAAACAGGGATTAGGCAATGGATGGAAAGAGTGAATAAGACTGAAGAAAGACAAGATGCAACACTGAAAGAACTTGCAACAGAGATTTTGGCAATAAAATATTTCACCCAGGAAATAAATAACAAGATGACAAGCATGGAAAACAGAATTAATCTAGCTGAAGAAAAAATCTCAGAACTTGATGACCAGAACACGAAATTAACTTGATCTGTAAAAAACATAGAAAGAAGACTCAGAAAGAAAGAACAAAGCCCACAAGAGATGTGCAATTATATCAAGAGGCCAAACCTACACCTCACTGGTATCCCAGAAGAAGAAAGAGAAATGGAGAACAACTTGGAGCAAGTATTCCAGGTGGTAATCCAAGAAGACTTTCCCCATGTCACCAGAGATGTGACCAGCCAAGCACAAGAGATACAGAGAACCCCCACAAGACATCAAATGAGAAGACCTACCATAGGACATAGTAATTCGCCTACACAAAGTAGGCACAAAAGAAAAATTCCTAAAGGTAGCAAGAGAGAAGAGTCAGACTACCTACTGGGAAAAACCAATCAGAATAGCAGCTGACCTATTGGTAGAAACACTACAAGCAAGAAGGAACTGGAGCCTTATATTCAAAGTCCTCAGAGATAAACAATTTCAACCAAGAATTTTCTACCCAGCCAAGCTCAGCTTCATCAGTGATGGAGAATTAAAATCCTTCCCAGACATCCAATTCCTAAAAGATTATGTAGCTTCCAAAGCAGCTCTACAGCAGACACTTAAAAAGGTATTAAGTGCAGAAGAAAGAAAAAAAAAAGAATGACCACACACTTCCCAAGAGAACAGCCGAGCACAGAATCAACAGAGAATACAGCACAACAAGAAACTGAAAACACACACACATACATTAACCTCAAAGTCAAAAGAAAACAAAAAAAAAGAAAAACTTTATAAAAACCTAATGACAGTGATAAACAATCACATTTCAATAATCAACCTGAATGTGAATGGACTAAGTTCACCACTGAAAAGACACAGAATGGCAAACTGGATAAGAAACCATGACCCAATTATTTGCTGCATCCAGGAGACTCATCTCACTACAAGAGACACATATAGATTCAAGGTTAAAGGATGGAAAACACGTTTCCAGGCAAATGACCACAAAAGAAGGCAGGAGTTGTGATCAAAACATCAGACAAAACAACCTTTAAGCTATCAAAAATTTTAAAAGATGCAAAAGGACACTACATAATGATAAAAGGTTCAACCCATCAACAAGAAATATCCATCCTAAACATATATGTGCCCAAAACAGGAGAACCAGCATTTATGAAGCAACTACTAAGTAAACTAAAAACAGATATTGACTCTAACACTATTACAGCAGGGAACTTGAATACCCACTAACAGCCCTAGATAGATCATCAAGGCAAAAAATCAACAAGGAGATCCAGAACCTAAACTTGACACTCAACCAAATGGACTTAATAGATACCTACAGATTAGTCCACCCAACAAGCACAGAATATATGTTTTACTCAACATCACTTGGAACCTACTCCAAGATTGATCACATCCTTGGCCATAAATCAAGCATAAACAAATTTCATAAAGTTGAAATCTTGCCAAGCACATTCTCAGACCACAGTGGAATAAAAATAAATATCAACACCAATAAAATTTTTCCAAAGCCCACAAAGACATGGACACTAAATAGCATGATGTTGAACAATTACTGGGTCAACACTGAAATCTAAGCAGAAATTAAAAGATTCCTAGAAACAAATGAAAATGAAGAAACATCTTACCAAAAGGATGCCATGAAAACAGTTCCAAGAGGGGAATTTATATCTCTGTGAGCACACATCAAGAAAATGGAAAGATCACAAGTGGAGAGCCTAATAAATCACCTAAGGGTACTGGAAAGAAAAGACCACCAAAACCCCAACTTTAGCAGAAAAATTCAAATCATCAAAATAAGAGCCCGAATACAGGACATAGAAGACAAAAATATCATAGAAAACATCAACAAAATAAAATGGTGGTTCTTTGAAAGAATTAACAAGATTGATGGACCCCTAACCAGAATGACCAAGAAAAAGAGAGAAAAAGCTCAAATAAACTCAATCAGAAATCCAAAAGATAAAATCACAACTGACACCGAAGAAATACAAAAGATTATCAGAGATTATTATGCACACCTATATGGAAACAAACTTGATAATCTAAATGAAATGGAGGAGTTTCTGACATCACACAACCCCTCCAGGTTGAAATAAGAAGACATGGGACTCTAAATAGACCAATAAAAACCCAGAAAATTGACTCTGTCATACACAAACAACTAATTAAAAAAAAAATCCTGGACCGATTGACTTTCTAGCAGAATTCTACAAAATGTACAAGGAGGAGCTGATACCAATCCTATTGAAACTATTCCAGACAGTTGAGAAAGATGAAATTCTCTCCAAATCCTCTTACTTTTCACACTGATACCCAAACCGGTTAAAGATGAAACAAAAAAAGAGGACTACAGGCCAATATCCCTTATGAACATAGATGTAAAAATCCTCAATAATATTCTAGCAAATCGGATCCAAAAACACATCTCAAAAATCATCCACTATGACCAAGTAGACTTCATCCCTAGGATGCAGGGCTGGTTCAACATTTGCAAGACCATATATGTAATTAAATATATCAACAGAAGTAAAAACAAGAACCACATAATTATATTATTAGATGCAGAAAAGGTTTTGATAAAATCCAGCATCCCTTCTTGATAAAAACCCTCAAACAGCTAGGTATAGAAGGAACATACCTCAAAATAGTAAGTGCCATCTATGATAAACCCACAGATAACATATTGCTAAATGGACAGAACCTAGAAACATTTCTCCTGAAAACTGGAACAAGACAAGGCTGCCCACTCTCACACTTCTTGTTCAACATTGTGTTGGAAGTCCTAGCTAGGACAATTAGACAAGGGAAGGAAATCAGGGGTATTCAAATAGGAAAAGAGGAAGTCAAATTATCCCTCTTTGCTGATGATGCGTTCCAATACCTTGAAAATTCAAGAGAATCTGTCAAAAACCTGCTTACCCTAATAAAGGACTTTGACAAAGTCTCAGGGTACAAAATAAATGTGCAAAAGACAGTTGCATTCCTATACATCAACAACAGGCAGGCAGAGACCTAAATTAAAAGCACAATCCCATTCACAATAGCCACAAAAAAATGAAATACCTCGGCATCTTCCTAACCAGAGAAGTGAAAAACCTTTACAATGAGAACTACAAAACACTGCTCAAAGAAATCCAAGAAAACACAAACAAATGGGAAAATATTTCATGCTCATAGGTAGGCAGAATCAACATTGTTAAAATGTCCATCCTACCAAAGGCAATCTACTGATTCAACACAATACCCATTAAGTTATCAACATCACTCTTCTCAGACCTGGAAATGACAATACAGAAACTCATTTGGAAACATAAACGATCACAAATAGCCAAAACAATCCCTAGCAAAAGAAGCAAAGCAGGAGGTATCACATTTCCAGACTTCAAACTTTACTGTAAGGCTACAGTAGTCAAAACAGCCTGGTATTGGTACAAGAACAGGCACATAGACCAATGGAACAGGATAGAGATTCCGGAAGCAAAGACTCACTTTCTCAACCAACTCATCTTTGACAAAGACTCCAACAACAACCACTGGGGAGAGGAGAACCTATTCAGGAAATGGTGCTGGGAAAACTAGCTGATCACATGCAGAAGATTGAAACAGGACCCCTACCTATCGCCATACACAAAAATTAATTGTAAATGGAACAAAGACCTAAATGTAAAACCTCAAACTATAAAAATCTTAGAAAAGACAGGAGACATAATTATGGAAATTGGAACTGGCAACCAATTCCTATTCAGAATCCTAAATGCCATACCTTAAGAAATAAGATAGACAAGTGGGACCTCATCAAACTAACGAGCTTCTGCAAAGCAAAAGAAACCATCAAGAGAGCAGGGAGACAGCCCACAGAATGGGAAAAAATATTTACTAACTGCATGTCTGACCAAGGTCTAACATCTAGGATCTACAAGATACTCGAATGCGCCGAAAGGAAAAAACAAACAGCCCCATTAAAAAGTAGGTAAAAGACATAAATAGACACTTCTCAAAAAAAAGATGTACGGGCAGCCAACAGACACATGAAAAAGTGCTCAGCCTTACTCATCATTAGAGAAATGCAAATCAAAACCACAGTGAGATCCCACCTAACCCCAGTAAGAATGACCATCATTAATAAAACAAACAACAGATGCTGGCAAGGATGTGGAGAAAAAGGAACACTTTTACACTGCTGGTGGGAATGCAAACTAGTGCAATCTCTTTGGAAAACAGTGTGGCAATTTCTGAAAGAACTAGCAATTGACCTTCCATATGACTCAGCCATTCCCCTATTGGGAATATACCCGGAGGAACTCAAATCATTTTACAAAAAAGATACCTGCACATCCATGTTTTTTGCAGCACTATTCACAATAGCAAACACATGGAACCAACCATGCTGCCCATTGAAGCTGGACTGGATAAAGAAAATGTGGTACATAGACACAATGGAATATTATGCAGCCATAAAGAAGGACAAGCATATGGACTTTACAGCAACATGGATGGATTTGGAGTCGATCATACTCAGTGATCTATCACAGAAACAGAGAACAGAGTACCATATGTTCTCACTCATAAGTGGACCTTGAACAATTATAAGACTATAAGAAAGCGATTGGCAGTAGTGGGAAACAGTCGGGGAGAGGGGGTGGGACTGGCAGTTGAGAGAAACTGCCGGAGGAAGGAGGGACATATCTCATCAACAAGTGTACCTGCATAATCAACGTTTGTATACCTAACCCTGAATTGTACCCTACTTCTTTATAATAAAGTAAATAAATAAATAAAAATAAAAATACAATTTTAGAAGAAATAACCTAAATATGATTTGATCTTTTTCCTATGGTGAACCAAAATTGGTTTCTTATTATTGATAGCAAATAAATGTTTCTTTCAGTTTAGCAACTATCATTACTGGGAATGTCATTGTAGAGGACTGAATTGTGTCCTCCCCCCCAGTAAAGGTCTGACCACATTTTAACCCCTGGTACCTATGAATGTAACTTATTTGGAAATAGGGTATTTGCAGTTAATGCAGTTAATTTCCTTGAGATGAGGCCATTTTGGATTTAGAGCAGGCCCTAGATCGAATGACTGATGTCCTTATAAAAAAGACATGGGGGGTAGACATATGAAGATGGAGACAGACATTAGAGGGATGCATCTACAATGCTGAGGACACGCTAAAATATCTCCCAAGCCACCACATGCTAGACTAGTGGGAAGGGATAGATTCTCCCTCATAGCCGCAGAAGGGTCCAACCCTGCCAACACCATGTTTCAGCTTCCGGCCTCCACAACTGTGTGAAATATACAGTTCTGTTGTTTTAAGCCATAGCATTTGTGGTATTTTGTTACAGTAGCCTTAAGAAACTAGTACAACCGTGCGCTTCTAATTATGCTGATTTTACAAATAAAACGTAAGAATCAGTCACTTCAAGTTTCCTAGTTCAGTACTAGTCTTAAGTACTTTTGAATTGATGACACTGCTAACACTCACAGTGACGCATAATGAGTGTTATGCTTGCTCTTCTAAAAGGGAAAAGGTCCATCTTGACCAGGAGAAATGATCTTTCCAGTTACAATTGTATGTATCTGGCAAGTATAAAATGTTTCTTCATACTAGCTTCTGACTCCATATGTTTCTTTTTTTTTTTTTAATCTTAAAGATGTGGGTACAATTCAGGGTTAGGTATACAAATGTTCATTGTGCAGGTATCCTTGTTGATGAGGTGTGTACCTCGTCCCCTGGCAGAATCTCACTACTGTCAATCCCGCTCCCCCTCTGGCAATTTCCCACTATTGCCAATCCCACTTCCCCCCACTCTTGGCAGTTTTTCACTACAGCCAATTATTTTCTTATAGTATTATGATAATTGTTCAAGGTCTGCTTATGAGTGAGAACATGTGACACTCAGTTCTTTGTTTCTGTGATAGATCACTCAGTATTATAGACTCTAAGTCCATCCAGGTTGCTGTGAAATTCATAATTTTGTCTTTTATATCTGCGTAATATTCCATCGTGTATTGTACTTTTTAAAAATCCAGTCCTCTTTCAATGGGCATTATAATTGGTCCCATATTTTTCCTATTGTGAACAATGCTGCAATAAACATGTGTGTGCAGGTATCTTTTTCATAGAGTTTCATAACTTGATTTCTCCTTCACCACTCACCACTTAAGCTAGACACCATAGGAGAAACTCATAAACATATGCCTCCCAGTTCTACACTCTTTTCCAACAGTAGGTAGGCACAGAGGGCATCAGGACCATGAATAAAATAACTATACATATTAATGACTGTGAAACACAAAAATATATCCCACTAAACTCAAACTACATGAAGCCCCTGACTCAACCACTCCTTAGCCAAGTCTCAGAAACATCCACAAATACATTACCACCACTAGACACAAGATGAAATGTGACGAGAAGAGAGAAGGAGTGCAAAGTTATGTCTGTTTTACTAACTGAAAGTAACTATATCTTACTTTTTGCAATTAAAAAAACAATTGTGACCGGGCATGGTGGCCACATCTATAATCTCAGCCCTTGGGAGGCGGAGGCAAGAAGATTGCCTGAGTCGAGGAGTTCCAGAACAGCTTGGGCAGCATGGCGAGACCGCATTTCTATAATAAATTTTAAAAATTAGCCAGGCATGGTGGAGCGCCTGTAGTTCCTGCTACTTGGAAGACTGAGGCTGGAGGATCGCCTGAACCCAGCAGGTTGAGACTGCAGTTGCCATGATCATGCCACTGCACTCCAGTCTTGGCAATAGTGAGACTCCAATTTAAAAAAAAAAAATTGTATGAATGCCTTGATAGGGCTCTTTATTGGAAGAGGCCCCTGCAAGTGAGAGTCTTGGAGCTAAAACTTCTCTAACTCCACAATAAATCCACCTTTCTGTGTGATTTTTTGTATTTTCAAAGCATGAAGGACCATCTTTCTTCCTGGTTTTAAAAATACAATCTTAGGTCTTACTGTGATGACCAGATAAAGGTGCACACGTTTTTCCTACTCGTAAAATGTTGTCTTAGTCAGTGTAGGCATTATAACAAATTACCATAGACAGGTGCCTTAACAACAAGCATTTATTTTTTGCAGTTCTGGGGGCAGCTGCCAAGTTCAAAATTAAGATACCTGTCTGGTTTACAGATGGCCGTCTTCTGTCTTCTCCCTGTATCCACATGCGGCAGACGCAGAGAGAGAAAGCAAACTCTTGTGCCTCTTCCTATAAGGTGCTAAACCCAGGTGGGAAGACTCCACCCTCATGACCAAATTACCTTCCAAAGCCTCCACCCTCTAACACTGTCATATTGAAGGTTAGGATTTCATTTGCTTGATACACTCTAGCCCATATTGTAAATCTTACTCAATATATTGCCTTTTATGTAAATATATCGCTGAATCTCTCAGATAGGTTCATATCTCCAGAGCTATTATCACACATTTGGCATGGTATTTAATTACAGTGAAATTCATATCCTGCTTCCCTTGCAAGGTTATGAACTCCTTGAGAATAGATATCATCATAGCCATCTTGGTATTCCCTTCTACGTGCATGGCAAGCCTTTAAGATACATATGTGTTTGTGGAAAGCAAGGAAAGTCCTTACAGTGTAAGGAAGATAAGGCACATAAACACATATTTCAACATTAAACAAATATTTGCTGAATAGCTACTCTATGCCAGACACTATTCTGGGAGCTGGAAAATATCAAGAAAAAACAGTCAGTACTAAATAAGTGTGCTAGAAGGTATTGGAGTGATAAAAGAACATAAAGCTGATGAGTAGAGGCTCAAAAGTGAAGAAGGCAACTTGCAGGTTTTGGGGGTGTTTTTGTTTTTGTTTTTGAGTCGGGTTCTCACTCTGTTGCCCAGGCTGGAGTGCAGTGGAACAATCATGGCTAACAGCTCACCGCAGCCTCGGCCTGGACTTAGTCAATCCTTCCACCTAAGCCTCCCAAATAGCTGGGACTGCAGAGACACCACCACGTCTGGCTAATTGTTTTGTAGAGACAAGGTCTCACTAACTGAAGTTAGTGTCAATCTCCTGGCTCAAATTATCTTCCCAGCTTGGTATCCCAAAGTGCTGAGATTGCAGTCATGAACTACCACCCCCATCCCAGCTTGCAATTTTAATTGGTGTTACCAGAGAGGGCTTAATCGAAAAAGTAGCATTTGAGAAAAAAAATGTAAAGGAGGCAAGGGAATTGCAATTGTAGATATATGATAGAAAAGAGTCACAGACAAAGGAATCAGCTGTGTCAAAGGCCTTCTGAAGAGACCGCACCTAAGATATTGGAGAAACATCTAGGAAGCCAAATGTTGCTGGACTAAATAAGTCATGGGAACATAGGAGAGACAAGGTCAGAGAAACTGCCGCGTGTGTAGCACTTCCTAGCCATTTCAAAGACTTATCTTGAAGCCTTGAGAGAATTGTTGAACTCTAAAGGATTTTATCAGGATTACTCCAGCTTGAAAATACACTAAAAGTCTCAAATAAGGAAGCAGGAGAAGCAGTTAGAAGATAATAAGTCATGGAGGTTTGAATTGGGCTGGTAGCAGTCAAGGTAACATGAACCAGTCAGACTATGGGTAAGGAAATGTATTGGAATGTAAGAGAATGTAGGATTTTACGAAAAATGTTTGAAAGAGTCAAAAACAAAATAAAGTCAGGATGACTATTTTGTACTGAAAAAGGAAAAATAAGGGGTATAGCATTAATGAAGGAGGAGAAAACTGCGGGTAGAGCAGGGGGCTTTGGAAGAATTTAGACTTTGGGAATTTGGTTTTGCATATGTTAAGTGTGAGATGTGGTTTGGAAGAGCCAACATGGAAATGTTAAAAAGGCAGCTGTAATACAAGCTGAAACTCAAGCTAGAGACCCAGAATGGAAATACAAATTTCGGAGTCATCATCTTATAGATGGAATCTATTTCACAAGACTTGAGCTCTCCCGGGAAGTAAGAGTAAAGAAAAAAGAAAAGAAGTCCATGGGCTGAGCCGTGGAACACCCTAAGAATTAGTAAATTTATGGTCAGAAGGTTTAGAAGGAAAGGGCAGAGGAAACAGAGAAGGAATAGCCAGGAATATAGGGAGGAAGTCAAAAGTGTGAAATATACAAAAAAATAAAACAAATAAGGTATATCAAAGAGGAAAGAGTGTACAACTACTTCTGTTCAAATGCTGCCAAGAGGTTGTGCAAATTGGGAGTGAGGCTCAATGGTGGTCTTGAAAAGAGAGACGTTGATGGAGTAATGGGAACCAGCATGAGTTTAGCAGAAAATGGAAAAGGAAGAATTAAAGACGATTGGTATTGACAGCTCTTTCAAGGAGTTTTACGTCAAAGGAGAGCAGAGAAACTGAGCAGTAACCGGAAGAGGTAGTGGAAGCAAAGAAATATTTTAATGGACAACAGAACAATAAATTTGTACAGATGGAAAGAATTCAATAAGGAGAAGGGAGCAGTGATGTGGGGAGATGGAGACACGAAGAGAGACGTCCCTAAGTAAAGAAGAGAGGGAGCCCACAAAGGTACCAGCCTTAGACATTAATACAGAGAGTTCATCTAGGGAAATGAAGTTGAACAAGGAGGGGCAAACAGTGTACAAAGTCCGATAAAAGAAGGAAAAATAAATGAACCAAGAAAATAGGATTTCCAGTCAGGATTAAAATCTCACATGAGGATTGCGGTCATGAACTTAAAGGTCAGACCATCAAAATGATATATATTTTTTTCATTCATGTTTTTTGGGTCCAGGTATGGAACATAGAGAAAATCCAGTATGACAGCATTGTGAATTTGCCAACTGAGTACCACAAAGTAAGAGAATTGCAAGGAAGTGATACATGTTGAAAGGGGACTGAATGCAATTATCAACTATAAAACTTAAGCCAGATAAGGAGAGGAATAAAAACTTCAAAAGAGCGAGAGATAATGAAAATCGGTAAAATAAGTAAATTGGATTGCCCTGTAGGGTTGGAAGATTTTTAGAGCCAGGATACTATGGAGTGAGATGCAGAGATAAGAAGTGATTATCAAGAAGTGTGATGCATGAAACTGAGATTATATGGCACTTGCAGTGATACAAATTCCATGGGATGGCCATGGGAGTGAGTGACTGAGATAGGAAGGGAAAGTGGAGAAGAATTTCAGAAATTGAGAAATCAAGGTTTTAGGAGAGTCATCTATGTATTATTAAAATCAACAGAATTAAAATAAATAGGAGGAATGTGCAAAGTGATGGTAAAGCAGGAACTTAAAAGATGGAGAAATAAGGAGTGACCAAAGACACTGGACTCAACAATTAGGAGCAGTGGGTGATTTGTAGTCCGATGACATGATATTCAAAGACAAGTATTTTTTAAGTTGATGGAGGGATAATGATACAGAAGTAGCAATGAGAGACAAAGACATAATGAGAGAAAGACTGGGGTTGCGGGACCGCCACTTCTTGAGCGATCTACAAGGGAAAGCAGTGTCCTCAGAGTGGAGCCGGGTTCAGTTAGGACAGAAGGCAAAAGCAATGCTCACGTAAGAAGTACAATATATAGGGCAATGTGCTGACATTGGACCATGAATTCCTGAGAGCAAAATGGAGGTGTTTCAAGGGCTAAGGGGAGAAGAAAGATAGTGGTAAGAATAAAATGGTGTGTAAAGACACACGATGATTCGATGTCGACAATGAGAGGCGACTCCAGTGTCTGGGGCTTTTTATGGCGACTGACATACAGAGAAATAAAGGACAAAATGAGATAAATCCTAGTGGATTCAAAGCGCAGAGTGGTAGAAGCTGTGAAGTTAAATATAAGTGCTATTAAGAAATAGCAAATAGAATATTAAGATGAAAATAGCCATAAGGCATCAATTTACATGGAAATTCAGGTGGGTGTGTGCATAAATCCCCACTTCCCTTTAAAGTGCTCAGGGAACAAGGGTTATATGAAGTAACTCAGTGTCTAAGTCACTTAACCCGCCTAACAGGTCTATGTTGTAGCATGAACTTGTGAGACTCATCACTGGTTCTGCATCAGGAATAATATTGATAGTTGGCCCAAAGTAGCCACCCGTGTCTGGCTGCTACATGCTGAGATAATGCCAGCACAAAGTTAATGCTATGCTATTGAGTGTTTTAAAGAAAATCCTCCTTTTAACAAATAGTTGGTGGAGATGGATAGAGACATAGTCTAAAGAACAGCAAGCTATCTCATCAATGAGAATAGGTAATAGACTCAATCAAAACACATTTGGATTAAAAATACACTACTTTGAATACCTGAATCAGACACAGTTTTGGGTTTGTCAGTGATTCTTGCCCATAGGTGTGGCCTGATACTTAGTATTTATAAATTTTGTCATATGAATCAATAACAGGGACTTTCAGTTCTCTGAGCATATTCTGGGATGAAAAGTAAATTGCCACTTTTTAAAATAACAATCTTGGGAAAGCTGGACTACTAAGGAATTAATCCTGTCTAAAGTGGAGAAGAAAAGGGAAGGGAAACACCAAGTATAGCCTGAATTTCTCTTTCTTTTTCTTTCTTTCTTTCTCTTTCTTTCTTTCTTTCTTTCTTTCGTTTTCTTCCTTTCCTTTCCTTTCCTTCCCTTTTTTCCTTCCTTCCTTCCTTCCTTCCTTCCTTCCTTCCTTCCTTCCTTCCTTCCTTCCTTCTTTCCTTCCTTTCTTTCTGTGAGAAACCAGGAATTAATGAGGACAGAAAATCTCCCACAGTGTGAGGGACCTGAAGGGGGTTGCTCTCAGTTTCAATAAAGATGAGAAAATAATACCCAGCAGTGCCACTTTTATTAACATTTATTGATTGATTTTTGTTGGAAGATAAAAACAATAATCATCATAGAATATTTTGAAAATGCCAAAATGTCCAATAAATGAAATAAAAATCTCCTGCAACTATGCCTTCTTCCTTTTACATTTTTAAAATTTTTAAACAAAAAAATTATTCTTTCACAGTTCCAGAAGCCAAAATTCTGAAATTGTGATTTCAGGACAGTTGGTTCCTTCTTAGAGATGTGAAACAATCTGTTCCAGTCCACTCTCCTAGCTTCTGATGGTGACCAGCAATTACTTGGTGGTCCTTAGTTACAAACACATCACTTCCACCTCTGTCTCTATCATCATGTGGCCTTCTAATGGAGTATTTGTGTGTAATTTTTTACTGATACATATTTGTTCATATTTTGGGGGTATATGTAATATTTTGATATATACATACAATGTATAAAGATCAATTCAGAGTATTTAGGATTTTCATCCCCACGGACACTTACCATTTCTTTGTATCAGGAACATTTTAAATATTATCTTCTGGACATTTTGAAATAGATTTATTGTTGTTAACTATAGTTGCCCTACTGTGTTATTAAACACAATAATTTATTCCTTCTATTTAACTGTATACTTGTAGCCATTAACTAAACTCACTTTATCTACCTTCTCCCAACACACACCCTTCCCAGCCTCTTTTAACTATTATTCTACTCTCTGCCTCTAAAAGATCGATATTTTTGGTTTCCACATATGAGTAAAAAACCTGCATATTTGTCTTTCTGGGCCTTATTTCACTGAAAGTAATGACCTCTAGTTATATCCATGTTGCCACAAAGGAAAGTATCTCATCCTTTTTATGACTGAATAGTATTTCATTGAGTATATATGCCACATTTATTTATTCATTTATTCCTTGATGGACACGTAGGTTGATTTCATATCTTGGCTATTGTGAATAGTGCTGCAATAAACATGTGAATAAAGGTATCTCTTTGTATACTGATTTATGTTTCTTTGGATAAATACCCAAAAGTGGGATTGCTGGTTTATATGGTAGTTCTATTTTTTATTTTTTTGAGAAATCTCCACATTGTTTATCATAAGAGTTGCACTAATTTATGCCCACACCAACAGTTTATGAGAGTTTGTTGGTTTGTTTTTTCTTTTGTGGAGTCTCACTCTTTGTCAACCAGGCAGGAGTGCAGTGGCACACTCACAGTCACCACAGTCTCAACCTGCTGGGCTCAGGCGATTCTTTCACCTCAGCCTTCCAAGTAACTGGAACTACGGGCGCACACCACCACACCTGGTTAGTTTTTGT
Organism: Carlito syrichta; assembly: GCF_000164805.1. Classification (NCBI taxonomy): domain Eukaryota; kingdom Metazoa; phylum Chordata; class Mammalia; order Primates; family Tarsiidae; genus Carlito; species Carlito syrichta. The sequence goes on along the minus strand of NW_007253561.1, from coordinate 56,173 downwards.
GATTTATTGTAGAGATAAGGTCTCACCAAGTTGCCCAGGTTGGTCCTGAACACTCGGGGTCAGGCAATCCTCTCGCCTCTGCCCCCCACCGTTGCTGGAATTACAAGCTGATCCACCGTGCCTGACTGAGAGTTGTTTTTTTTTTTCCTTCACAACCCCACCACCTTTGGTTATTTTTTTGTCTTTTTTGATAATAGCCATTCTAACTAGGATAAGGTGATATCTCATTATAGTTTTGATTTTTGTTTCTCTGATCATTGGTGATGTTGAGCATTTTTTCATATTCTTGTTGGTCATTTGTATGAGAAATGTCTTTTGCTTTTTTTGCCCACTTTTAAAAGGGATTATTTGGTTTTTGTTATTGAGTTGAGTCCTTTATATAGTCTGGATATTAGCCCCTTGAAGAAAAATTGTCTACAAATATTTTCTCCTGTCTCAATTTGCTTTTTTTGCCCACTTTTAAAAGGGATTATTTGGTTTTTGTTATTGAGTTGAGTCCTTTATATAGTCTGGATATTAGCCCCTTGAAGAAAAATTGTCTACAAATATTTTCTCCTGTCTCAGATGGTCTCCTCTCTCTGTTGATTGTTTCTTTTGCTGGGCAGAAGATTTTAGTTTAATATTGTCCTGTCTATTTTTGTTTTTGTGGCCTATGCTTCTGAAGTCTTAGCCAAAAAAACCAATATCCTCGAGTGTTTCCTTGATGTTTTCTTTTAGTAGCTTTTTAGGTTTGGGGTGTATGTTTAAGTCTTTCATCCATTTTGCATTGATTGTTGTATACAGTGAAAGACAGGGTTCTAGTTCCATTCTTCTACATAAGGATATCCAGTTTTCTCAGCACCATTTACTGAAAAGGGTGCCCTTTCCCCAATGTGTGTCAAAGTACAGTTTATAAATAGTTGGATTAATTTCTGGGTCCACTACTCCACTCTATTTACTTACGTCTCTGTTTTTATACCAATATGATGCTGCTGTTTTGGTTACTAAAGTTTTGTGTATATTTTGAAGTGAGGTAGTGTGATGCCTCCAGCTTTGTTCTTTTTGCTCAAGAGTGCTGTGGTTTCACATAACTTTTAGGAGTGTTTTTTCTTTTTTTTTTTTTCTGCTTCTATGAAAAAAAGGTCATTGGTATTTGATAGGGATTGCATTGAATCTGTAGATTGCTTTGGGTAGGATGGTCACTTTCACAATAGTAATGTTTCAGTTTTATGACTATGCAATAACTTTTCATTTTTTTCACATCCTCTTCCATTTTTTTCATCAGCGTTTTGTAGTTTTCCTTGTAGAGATTTTTCACGTCTTTCTTTACATTTATTTCTAGCTATTTTTTGGTAGCTATTGTAAATGGGATCACTTTCTTGATTTCTGTATCAGCTAGTTATTTATTGGAGTATAGAAATGCTATGGATTTTTGCATGTTGATTTTGTATTCTGCAACTTTACTGAATTTGTTTACCTGTTCTAAGAGTTTTTTGGTAAAGTTTTCAAGTTTATTTCTGTATAAGATTACATCATCTAAAAATGGGACCACTTGACTTACTCTTTTAAAATACGGATGACTTTAAACTCCTTTTTCTTGCCTGCTTGCTCTAGCTAGGACTTTCAGCACTATGTTAAACAAGAGTGGTAAAAGGGAACATCCTTGTGATGATCCAATTCTTAGAGGAAAGACTTGCAGCTGTTTTTCCATTAGTATAGTATTAGCTGTGAGTTTGTCACACACATTCTTTACTATATTGAGGTATATTCTACCTGTGCCTAATTTGCTGAGAATTTTATCATGCAAAGATGATGAATTTTATCAAATGCTTTTTCTGCATCTATTGAGACAATCATATGGTTTCTGTTCTCCATTCTGTTGATGTCACAATTATTAATTTGTGTATATTGAACAATCCTTGTATCCATGGACTGAAACCTACTTTGTCACAGTTTATTATCTTTTTTGATGTGTTGTTGGATTCAGTTTGCTAGCACTTTATTGAGGACTTTTGTATTTGTTTATGTTCATCGGGGATATTGGTCTGTAGATTTCTTTTGTGTTGTGTTCTTGTCTGGTTTTGGTATCAGGGTAATACCGGCCTTTTAGAATGAGCTAAAAAAAAAAAAAAGTATTTCCTTTTCAATTTTTGGAATTGTTGGAGTCAAATTTACATTAGTTCTTTTTAAAAAAAAATAAGTTTAGTAAAGCCATCTTGTTCTAAACTTTTCATTGCTGGGAGACTTTTTATTACTGATTCAATCTCTTTCCTTGTTATTGGTCTATTCTAGTTTTCTATTTCATCCTGGTTCAATTTTTGTAGGTTGTGTATATCAAGGAATTTGTTCATTTTGTCTTGATTTTCCACTTTATTTGTTCATGATAATCTCTGGTGGTCCTTTGTATTTCTGTAGTATCAATTGTAATACTTCCCTTTCTGTTTTTTTTGTTTGTTTGTTTGTTTACTTGAATCTTCTCTCTTTTTTTTCAAGTTTAGTCTAGCTAGTAGTTAATCAATGTTTATTCAGTCTCCCTTTTGTTTAGGTTTGCTCTTTATTATTTATTTTCTTTTATTAATTTTGTGTTTAATTTATTCTTGTTTTATAGTTTCTTCAAGTACATTGTTAGATTGTTTACTTGAAATATTCTTACTTTTATGATGTAGATGTTTTTTCCTATAAGCTTTCCTCTTAGCACTGTTTTGGCTAGATCCATAGATTTTGCTATGTTTTATTTCCATTTTCCTTTGTTTCTAATTTTTATTTCCTTTTTAATTTTTTCATAGAGTGTGATGTTTAACTTACATATATTTGCACAGATTCCAAAGTTCTCTTGTTGTTCATTCCTAATTTTATTCTATTAGGGTCTGAAAGAGACTTGATATTATTTAATTTTATAAAGTTTATTGAAATTTTTTGTAGCCTACCATGTGGTTTATCCTGGAGAATGTCTCATGTACTGATGAGAAGAATGTGCATTCTGTAGCTGTTGGATTAAATGTTCTATATTATCTATTAGGTCTATTTGATCTGATTTGCAATTTAACTTTCATGTTTCTTTGTTGATTTTCTGTCTAGATGGTCTTTCAAATGTTTAGATAGAAGTGTCAAAGTCCTCAAATATTATTGCAATGAAATCTATGTCTCCTTTTTAGTTCTAATAATATTTGCTTTATGAATTTTTATCCTCTATTTTGAGGTACATATGTATTTAGAATACTATATTATTTTGCTTAATTGATTCCTTTATCATTACCTAATGACCTTTTTTTGTCTCTTTTTACTGTTTTTGACTTAAAGTCTATTTTATCTGACATAATTACAACTACTCCTGCTCACAGTTGGCTTCCCTTTGAGAGGAATATCTTCACTTTCAGTCTATATATGTCTTTACAGGTAAAGTGAGTTTTTTATAGACAGCATATAGTTGGTTCAAGTTTTTCAAACCATTCAGTCAGTCTATATCTTTTAAGAAGGCAATTAAACTGTTTACATTCCATTTTTTTCCCCTGGAATCCTCTGAACCACTCACTGGGGAGGGCTACCAATTATTTGGTGTATGAGCATGGGCAGGATCCTCTTCCCAGCCAAGTCTCAGGTACACAATATAGAAAATAGAAGACCCATCTTTAGATTATCTGCAAAGGTTGTTTGAGGTCCTGGACGAAAAGTACCAGCTCCAATGTTGTGTCTTGTGGCTTTTTAATAAACAGACACGTTCATGGTTGCCATTGTTATAATTTCACTCATATGCATTGAATTTATAAAGTGATTACCTAGGAGTAAAATCCCCACTGAATGCATTTAATTTTTATCTCCCTTTTATGCACATGGCATTTATAGTGAGGTTGGAAATGTGGAGAAAGAAAATTTCCAGAGTGATGTGAAGATGGAGAATATCCTTCAAAAAAATTCCAATTTTGGGGTCATTGATATCTAAGCATTGTTTGAATATCATAATTAATAGGAAAGAGAAAAGCATGGAAAATTTTTTTTGGGGGGGAAGGTTTTGTCATTTTGTGCCCTAAAACATGAAAAGAATTAATATGTGACCCAGACCAGGATGACAGTCACCCTTAAACTTGGCAGATCCTTCAAAAGAAAATGCAACTTGTGAATTTTGTAGAGGGAAATATGTTGGTACGTGTGCACTGTGCTTAAGGAAAACAAAACAAATCAGATTATGGTTTACATGTCTAATGGCATTGCTCTGGTCAGAATCTTCAAGTTGGAGATTAGAACAGGGGAAGGCTTTAATGTTGAGGAAACATTAATTATCAAAATATACTGTAAAGGGGGCTTATGAGATTATGGTTAAGATGAAGAGCCCTGGAAAACAACTGGGGTTAATGGTTGCCTGGGAAATGTCCTACTGTGGTAAGAATTCTTAGTCTGTAAGAAATGATCTCCAGGTGGTAGCAGCATGATGACAGAAAGACATGCATTTGACGCATGTTTGTTTCTCCCCAGCATTCTGAAGAGCCGACAATTTCCACCCTCAGTGACTAGCAGACTTGGAATTGTGTCAGTGTCCAGTTCTGATCATAGTGCTGCTCTCTGGCATCTGTGTCAGTTCACATTCTCAGATTTAACCTTTTTCAGATGTGTTTGCTGATCCTGTTCCATTTTTGAGGAAGAAACAAACTTTACCATCTGGGGGTTGAAGATCCAAGACCGAATCTCCCTTTTGCCCTCAAAGATAATGTTGGGTTTTAAGAGTTAACATTGTCTCTTTTGTAAATATTCCCTTTTTAATTTTTAAATGCAACTTACACAAATGTTTCCATCCTTCTTCCTCTATCCTCAAAAAAAAAAAAGTGTTTTAAATTGTCTTGTTTTATTCCCCGGTCCTCAATAGAACTCCAAAATTTTCATTGTTATTATACATCAGAACTTACTTCTGTCATTTTGTTCATTTTTTCTGGTTGTGTTTTATATAAGTTGTTTCATTTTAAGTTTTTTGTTATAAAAGAATAATCAGTGGGTTTTTCCATGCCTCCAAAGGTTATTATATATATATAAAATATATATGAATATATAAGATATATAATAGTATTATAATGCATAACATATATATTATATAATTTTATGTACACACACACACACATACACACACACACACACACACAAACGTATATTATATATATAATTACTGAAAACCATCACTCTTTCATTTAGACCTGTATCAGCCTCCTTGACCAACTTGCAGGAAGCCCATAATTAGAAGGCCTGACATTGTGAAAGCTATATTATACCACTTATATCTAGAAGGTTGCTTAGACACCCTAAACTTGACTCGTTAGTTGCCTCCAAATGTGTGAAAAGTTATTTCAAAGAGAATGTTAACCAGCTGTGACCAAACTGATAGGAACAACCAAATTGAGATATACCCTGAGCACAGTTAAACATTAGGAAGAACTTCTCAACCATGTATGCGATTATGTGGCAAATCAAAATACTACCAAAGATTACAGAATTACTCTTCCTGAAGGTCTTCAAGTAGTAATATCAAAAAGGATACTTCAGATGTTTTTCATTGCAGGCCTGAGCAGATATGTAGAGGACTAAACGTAGAGACATTCAGAATCCCCTGAGCACTTGTTACAAGCCGTCTCATGGGTGAAATAGCATTTGCATGTATACATCAGAATATACAAGTAGACCTTTGATTACTGGCACTCATCAAATAAAGGTTTTGCAATGTGCTTACATCTCTTCATTTTCTTTGAACACAAAAATAATTAACCAGTCTTTATAGGCGCTCTCAAGCACATCCATTTAGTCACGGTGTATGTTTTAGTCTAAGTGGATAGAGTACAGAAAGTCCCAAGCCAATGAATCAATGCTTAACCCTGGCAGATTGGTCCCAATTAGTGTTCCATGTCTAATGCCAAAATTACGAGGTATAATTGTCTTAGTCTTCTGGGCACAGCTTTCCAGAAGCAAGTCATTTAAACGTTTAAAATAAGTGATTTTGTGATATTACATTGAAAAATTAGAGATGAGAGTGGTATAGTCTCTGCTCATGGTGAACTATGGCATCAAGACAAAACAGTCATACTCATGATTCACTATGTGAAAAGAAATATGTTAAGAAGTTCATTGACTATAACAACCCTTGAGATAGGTGTGCTGACTGTATGTTCTCATTTGGGTTTGTAGAGGGGAAAGCAATCACAATCCTACCTTGGATGGGTATCCTTAATATTCCTAAACTAGGCCGGGCTCGGTGGCTCAGCCTGTAATCCCATGCTTTGGGAGGCTGAGATGAGTGGATTGCCTGAGCCTGCGAGTTCAAGACCCACCTGGGCAACTTGGCGAGACCTTACCTCTACAATAAATCAAAAAATTAGCCGGGTGTGGTAGCGCACGCCTGTAGTTCCAGCTACTTGGAAGGCTGAGGCGGAAGGATCACCGGAACCCAGCAGGTCGAGGCTGCAGTGGCCAGGAGCGTGCCACTGCACTCCAGCCTGGGTGACAGAGTGAGACACCAACTCAAAAAAAAAAAAAAAAAAAATTTCTAAACTAGAGGGAATACCAAAGATAAGTCTATTCAAACAGAATGTGTTTTTTTAAAAAAAAAAAGTTATGCTGGGAAGTATGAAGGTTGTCTAAATAATCAACACCAGAAATATAATAAAGCTAAAATAGAATATTACTCGGAATTGACTAAGTTATGCTTCAATAACAAACAACTTGAAAATCTCGGAAACTTAAAACAATCGTGTATTTTTTTTTCATGTTAAATGAACATCATAGAAAGAGAAGCTCTGTTTATGATCAAGTTTCCTGTCTAACGGAGGTATTATCTCAAATATGTATTCATGAAAACAACATATCAGATCTTAAAGTTTTGGCCAAAGAGAGTCACAAGGTAATACCTGATATCAGCAGGGAAGAAAGTAAAATACTATCCTGTGTTCAAAACAACAGCCTGATCACAATCTTACCAATTTCATTTTTTTGAATATAGAGCTATCAGTAAGAATACCTTTCTTACTTTGTTTGATTTGGACACTACTATTGAAAATCAGTTAACTAGACATCTGTGTGCATTTTTGGGCTCTCCGTTCATTAGTCTATGAGTCTGTTTTTATGACGATATCATACTGTTTTTATTACTGTTGTGCTTTTGCTTTTGAATTGAGGTCTCACTCTGTCGCCCAGCTTGGGGTGCAGGGGCATGTTAATGGTTTACTGCCGTCTTGACTTCCTGGGCTCAGGTGATGCTTCCACTTCAGCCTCCTGAGTAGCTGAGACTACAGGTGTGCACCACCATGCCTGGCTAATTTTTTTTCTTTTCTTTTTTTGTGGAGGTGAATTGTTATGCCTAGGCTGGTCTGTAACTGCTGAGCTCAAGTGATCCTGTGACCAGGACCTCCCAAAGTGCTGGGATTATAGGCATGAGCCACCACATGCGGTTTATTACTATGGTTGTAGTATATTTTGATATAAGAAAATGTGATGCCTATAACTTTTTTCTCATAATTACTTTGCTTATTTGGGGAAGTTTGTTCCATGTGAATTTTAGAATAGTTTTTTCTACTTCTGTGAAAAATGCCATTGAAATTTTAATAAAGATTGCATTAAATCAATAGATGACTTTGGTAACGTATGGCCATTTAAAGAATAAAAATAATAATTCTTCCAATTCATGAAGACAAGATGTATTTTCATTTATTTGTGCTTTAATTGCTTTTATCAATATGTTATAATTTTCAGGGTGCAATACTTTTATCCCCTTGGTTATGCTTATTCCTAAGTAGCTTATTATTCTTATGCTATTCTAAGTTTCATGTCTTCTTAATTCCTATTTTGGATATTTTACTGTTAGTATGTAGAAATGCTAACGATTTGTGTATGCTGAATTTGTATGCTGCAATTTTGCTGAACTTCTTTTTTAGTCCTAACATTTTCTGATAGTGTCTTTAGGGCTTTCTAAATATAAGATTGTGTCAACTGCAAACAGGATTTTTGCATCTATGTTTATTAGGAATTTTAACCTGTAGTTTTCTTTTCGTGTGACATCTTACTTTGCTATCAGAGTTACACTAGACTCAGAAAATGAGTTTGGAAGTCTTCCATCTTCTTCTACTTTTTTAGAAGAGTTTAAGAAAGATTGGTATTAATTATTTAACTATTTGGTAGAATTCACCTGTAAAGTCATTTGAATCTGTGCAGTTCTTTGTTGGGAGATTTTTTTTAAATTCATGATCCAGTTCCCTCATTTGGTATTTTCTGACTTTCTCCTTCTTCTTCATTCAGTCTTGGGAGATTTATGTTTTTCAGTATGTGTCTTTTTCCCTGAGCTTGTCCAATTTGTTGGCATATAATTGTTTATGAGTCCCTTGTGTTCTTTTTTTATTTATGTGGCATCAGTGGTAATGTGTCTTCTTTCATTTCTGCTTTTTTGAGTGTTATCTACCCGTCCCCCCTCCTCCCGTCTAGCTAAGTACTTGTTGGTTTTATTTTTTCAAAAAATTAACTTTTAATTTTATTGACTTTTTTCTGTCAATTTTCTATTCTCTATAGTATTTATTTCTTCTCTAATAATTATTTTCTTTCTCTGATAGCATTGGGTTTATGTTCTTCTTTTTCTAGTTCCTTACTGTGTAAAGTTAGGTTGTTTATTTAAGATCATTCTTATTTTTAATGTAGGTATTTAGCACTATAAACTTCTCTCTCTGCATTGGTTTTGCTGAATCTCATAAGTTTTGATATGTCATGGAGATATTGTCTAACTTCCCTTGTGATTTCTTTTCTTTTTTTTAATTTATTGGTTGTTCAAGAGTATACTCCTTAATTTTTATGTATTTGAAGATTTTCTAATTTTTCTTCTGGCATTGACTTCTAGTTTTATTTCATTGTACTCAAAAAATTATATTTTGTATAATTACCATTTTCTTACATTTGTCGAGACTTGCCTTGTGACTAACTTGCAAAAACATTTCTTTATTCTAGTGAAATATATGTGTGCCCTTGAGAAGAATTTGCATTCTTCTCATTGAGTGGAATGCTCTGTTAGGCCCATTTGGTATATAGTGTTATTAAAGTCCTCCATTTTCTTAATGATCTGTCTAGATTTTCTGTCTATCCTTAGATGCAGGTTATTGAAATTTCCTACTATAATTGTATGTATGTCTATTTCTCTCTTCGTGTCTGTCAGTTTGCATTTTTAAGTACTCTGATATTGAGAACATATACATTTATAATGGCTAAATATTTTTGAGGGGTTGACCCGTTTATCATTATAAAATGTCCTTGTCTCTTATAGCATCTTTTGACTTACAGTCAATTTTGTCTTACTAACTCTGCTCTGTTATGGTTACTATTTCTTTAATTATTTTTATCCCTTCACTTTTAATCCATGTATGTCTTTAAATCCAAAGTTGGCTTCTTTTATATACTTTATAAGAGGGGAACCAAATAACCCCATAATTTATTTATCAAAAACTGTATATTCATTCTTAAATGTTTAAACGTCAGTCACCTTCACAGTACTCTCCATTTCATGCAAAGCACATACCAAAATGCTTCTTTCACTACTCAGAACCATTTTTGAACTCGTCAGTGTTGGTGCCTTTTAGAGCTTTTGCCATTTTTTGTTTTACTTCTTACACACTGGCAAAACATTTCTCTTTGTGAACTTTTTTCATCCACATAAACAAAACAATCACATGAGGTGAGATCAGGTGAATAGGGAGGGTGCAACACAGGAGTCATGTCACTTTTAGTCAAAACTCACTGAACACTAAGTGCAGTGTGAGCAGGTTGTTCGTGTCCATCATGAAATGGGTAAATGCATGGAAAGGCTCTCAAAAAAAAAAAATCACTGAAGCCAAACACAGCCTCTCGCAACAACTCTAGTGCACTGATACTGATGAGTTCCCAGAATATTTACCTAGTGGGGGAAGCCTGTACTTCAAGGGGCCTACCCTCTAAATGATAATTACAGTTTAGGGGATGTGTCTTATAATACATGTGACCATTCTATGACTTCTGATCAGGTTGTATAGTTCATCTACATTTAAAGTAATTATTGGTAAGTAAGGACTTGCTAGTGACATTTTGCTAATGGTTTTCTCTGTTTTAAAGTTATTTTGCACTTTTCTTCTTCTCTTGCTGTATCCCTTTGTGATTTTATGATGCTTCATAGTGATATGCTTTTATTCTTTTACATTTTTGTTTTGTTTAACTACTATAGTCTTTTTCTCCTTTGTACTTACCATGAAATATTGTACAATTATAATGTCTATTTTAAGCTAATAACAACTTAACTTCAATCACATGCAAAAACTCTATACTTTTATTTCCCTCCCACACTATGTTATTTATGTCAAATTTTACTTCCTTTTATTAGGTATCCATTAATATATTTTTGTAGTTATAGTTATTCTTATTACTTATACCTTTTTTTATACAGAATTAGAAATGACTTGTGCACCATAATTATGTCATTACATGTATCTGTACTGGTCTATATATTTGCCTCTACATGTGAAATTTGTACTTTCATAGGCTGTTTAACATCTTTTCATTTCAACTTGAAGAACTCTCTTTAGAACTTTCTGAAAGGCAGGTTTTAATTGTGACAAACTTCCTCAGTCTTTGCTTGTTTGAAAAGCCTTTAATTCACCTTCACATTTAAATTAAAGCTTTTCCAGACAAAATATTTTTGGTTGGCAGTTTTCTCTTTCAGCACTTTGAATATATCATTCCAATCTCTACTGGCTTGCAAGATTTCTGTTGAGAAATCCGATGATAGTCTTATGAAGATTCCTTTGTATGTAATGAGTCATTTTTGCCTTGCAGTTTTCAAAATTCTCTATTTGTCTTTTAATTTCAGCAATTTAGTCATAATGTATTTTAATGTAGATTTTCAGGTTCAAACTATTTGGAGTCTTCTGTGGTTTACGAATCTGGATGCTTATTCTCCTCCACAGACTTGGGATGTTTCTATGCATTATTTATTTCTTCTTTTCTAAAGCCAATTGCAGTCTCACACAACAACATTAGCTGGTACACTGATACCAATGGATTCCTAGAAAACTTACCTAGTGGGGAAAGCCTTTACTTCAACAGGCCTGCCCTCTAAAAGATAATTACTTTTCTCCTCCCTTTCTGAGGCTCTAATAATGCATATATTGGTTCTCCTATTAGTATGTCATAAGTCCTGTGAAACTTCTTTACTTTTTTTTCTTTTTCTTTTCTCATTGTATAATTTCAGATGGCCTGTATTCAATTTCAGTGATTATTTTTTTCTGCTTGATTAGTTTGCTGTTGAAACTTTCTATTGAGTTCTTTAGTTCGGCCATTACATTCTTTAACTCCAGAATTTCTGTGGCTTTTTTAAGGTTTCTGTGTTGTTTCGGATTTCTAATTTTGTTCATGTATTTTTTTTTTTCTGATTTTGTTAAATTGTATATCTGTATTCTCTTACAGCTCATTGAGCTTCTTTAAGATGATTATTTGAACTTCCTTGTCTGGAAGTTTGTAGAGTTCTATTTCTTTAGTGTCAATTACTGGAGTTTTATTTTATTTCTTTGGTAGTGTCAGGTTTTCCTGACTTACTCTTCATGATTCTTTTAGCCTTGCACTGATGTCTACATTTTTGAAAGAGCAATCACATCTTCCAGTCTTTACAAACTGGCCTCAGCAGAAAGAGCCCTTTACCAGTCAGCTTATCCAGAGATCGGTGAGCCAGTTGGCAAGGTCTGCAGGCTAGACAGTTGACAGTGTCCTCGGGTAGACTCAGTGCTAGGATCCACAGTTTGGCATGGTCACCATTAACATTTGCAGGCAGACTATTGAGATTTTTGCACTGGTTGTTGAGAGTCTATACTCTTTTTATTTGTTCTTGGCTACTCCCAAGTAATCTATATATGTCAAGCCATGACATAAGTATACTTCTAAAGTAGTGCCTATACATGCTGGGGAGGTCAGATACCCACTGTTTTCTCTCTTTCCTCTATGGGAGAACTCAAAGAACAAGAAGATCTCTCTTGGCCCTGGATGTTCAAGGTTGAAAGAGGTGTGATACAGGTAATGTAAAATTGTTTTTCTTACCCTTTCAATAAATTTTACTCATTTCTGTGTTCCATCAGAGTGCTTTCAACTCTATCCTGAATTCCAGAGCTCTCATAACAAGTATTTTCATTCATGAGTGGTTGCTAAATCAGTGTTTCTGTTGGGAGACAAGGACTGGGCCTCCTGTTCCACCATCTACTTACTTCACTATTGTTTTGTTTGTTTTTGAATCTGTGTATTGGTTTAGTCATCATTATTAAATAATTCTTACTTATTATCTTTCCAAATACAACCTGCAGTTCAGTCTTTATTTCCTCCTCTTAGATGTAAACACATATATATTTCTTAGAGTTAAACATATAAATAACTTTCACACTCCAACATAATGTCTTTTTTCTTTCATCTTCTATGTTTTCCATCATATTTTTCCTCCATACTACACTATGAATAACTCCTTCTTGCCCATCTTCCAACTTAACTGACATCTTCCAGCTGTGTCTAGTCCACTATTAAAACTACTCCATTGAGATCTTATTTTCTTTGTTTTGGGGGAGGAGGGGTACTTCTAGAAGTTCTAATTACATTTACATGACTTTTTTTGTTTTTTAATTATTGAACATGTTTCAACCTAATTTTTATTCATTTAAACATATCAAGCATAGTTTAACAAGTTGTGTCTAGTAAAGTCAATATAAAGTGACTTTATGAGTTTGTTTTGTTGTCCATTGCTTCTATTGTTTCTTTGTCCATAGTATCTTATTGACTTGCATACCTAACTATAGTTGAGTAAAATTATTTTTATTTAGCAATTATTTGTAGAACTCATTTGAAGTTTAGAATAAATGTACTTTTTTTAGAGGATATGCACATTTGCTTCTCCTAAATGCATGGATCACTATAGTCAGCAATTGTCAAGGTTAATGCATAGATTTCCAGGATCATGAAGACCATATGAACTTAGACTGCAGAGCCTCATAAGAGGCAGTCTACCTTTCCTTTTTAGAGCATATTACTTAGACCTATACTGTATTCTGGGAAAAGTATCCTATTTCACTCTTCTCACTATGCAGGCTTTGAGTTTTATTACTATATTCCTCATTCAACAAAGTAATCAAAAATAAAATTGTAATTTCCTCAAATCAGCATACACAGTAAGGATAAAAGGAGTTTTCATCTCCATTTACTTTTTGTATTCATATTTTTACCTTACTTTTGAGCTGGTAATTGCTTACCATCTTATTCGTTCTTTCATGCTTTTAAATATTTTATGATGTTTTCTCAATCATTTGGGATGGTTCTCAGAGTAAGAGTTAGTCAAAATTATCTAGTCTGCCATTTTCAGTAACCAGAAGCCCAGATCAAAAAACTTCTGTGGAGTATTTATTAATGCATTTATAAAACAAGTGGTTAATGAGCACCAGGTATCTACTATACATTGTGTTTGGCTTGAAGAATTTGATCAGAGCCCTGGCATAAAGAAGTTCACAATTAAGGATTCATCATGCAACTCAAGCCCCTCTGTTCTCCTGTTATAACACATATAATATCAAAAAAGAGAAGACATAATCAAAAAACATCAGAGGAACAGTAGAGTAGTATTTAAAAGCATAGGCTCAGAAACACTGTTCTGCTCTTACTATTTGACTTTGGGCAAGTTGCCTATTCTCTCTGTGACTCAGGTTCCTCACTTATAAAATAGAGATAATTATAGTAATCACTCTATTGGGTTGCTGCGGAAATTAAATTAATTAATATATATTAAGCTCTTGGAACATATAACCACTTAAGTGTCCCACATGTTAGTTATTATTGTTATATTCTATATAGTAGAATGCCAAACAATCGACAGTATTCTTGATTTAAGCTTTTTCAACACCAACAAACTTTTAAAAATCATTGACTTTATGCAGCCTCTAAACTGGACATACACTCTGGGAATTAATCAACATGTAGTTTGTGTATTACCTCCTACTTGGCATCAGGCAGTGAGGTTCACCTGGTTCTAAAGTAAATATGCCAAAAGTATTTTATTATTCTCTTGTTTGAACCTCGGGTGGAGAGGGCTAAATAATCATACTAATTAGTTCACACACAGGTGTTGAGGGCTGAGTAATTATACTAATTAGTTCCTACACACCACCTTCACTGGTCCATGCAAGGTCCCCCTTGTGTTATTTATTTACATATTTTCTTTTACCACCTTTCTTTATATTCATTTTCCTTTCCCAAGCAATTAGTCTAGTACTTAAAAAAAAACCTGCTTGAATTTGTGTGAATACTTGTGAAGTCATTGTTGGTATTTGTGTAATGTGTTAAATTTGTGATAATTTGAGTAAACGCCAAAATGTGCATTCAAAGCCTTCTACAATGTCACGTGCAACAAATGCTTCACAACAACCTCGTAAACACAAATATTAATTTTGTGTTGTCTACCCAATCAAGTCAGAAAATTCAGACTGTTTCCTTATTTCTCCATCTCTCAATCAAACCCTGCCAATTCTGCCTTAGAAATGTCTGCCAAATTCATTTATATTCCTCATCCGCACAGCCGCTAAATTATTTCAAGCCCTCATCAACTTATTTCCTCACAACTGCATTAGTGTCGTGTCTCTCCCCTGCCAAATCTAACCTCGACGTTGCCACCAGAGTAATTTTTCTACGTAAAATTAATTAAAAACAGCTTGTGATTCTAACTTAATCAATAATGTCCAGTCACTCCCCAATGCTCACAGGACAAAATCTAAGCTCCAGGTATAGTTTTAAAAATCGTTTGCTGGCTCAGCCTTGAAGTTCACCTCCTTCCACTCTTCTCCTCAACCGAAAGACTGGTAGAACTGTAAGGCACCAGGCACTTCTGGGGATCAGTGACTGTGCTCATGGTGTTCCCCTTGCTTAGAAGGCTTTCTTCGCTTGTAAAAAAGGAATTATTTTCCTTAATCTTATTTTAAATGGTATCTTCACTGAAATGCCTACTCCAGTGTCCTCCAACACTGCCACTATCACGGCCCAAGAAAAAGTGCTCTCACCTCTGTTTTCCCAGAATTGTAAGCAGATCGTTGTTACCACATGTCATATTATAGAGTCAGGATGGTATTATGTGTTGAATTGTGTCCCCCAAGAAATTTTCATATGTTGAAATTCTAACATCCCGTACATCAGAATGGGGCCACATTTGAAGACAGGGTCTTTAAATCGGTAATGAAATTTAAATTGGATCATGAGGATGGCCCTAATCCAATATATGACCGAGTTCTTACTAAAAGAGGAGATTTGGACACAAATACACAGGAAATTCTGTCTCTGGACTGCCTTTGGAGTTTAGCTACAATATTAAATAGATAGAAAGATAGATAGATAATAGACAAATAACATTTATATAATATATAAATTTATATGTACTCACATTATATATATTTATATGTACTCACACATCTTATTGGCTCTGTTTTGGTGGGGAACCCTGACTAAGATAGATAGTAGTTGTCTTATCCACTCATCGACAAGTTCCTAAGGTCAGAACCACATTTAATAAAATAATATAGTATAACGGTGTGTGTGTGTGTAGGTGTGTGTGCACAAGGTTTGTCTCAGGCAGTATTCTGAAGCACTAACTCATTTGATACTTACAAGAACTTCGTAAAAGAAATACTATTATTATCTCAATTTTGCTGATGAGGTTAAGTAATGTGTCCAAAGTTAGTCATCTCCTACACCACAGGGGTAGGTTTTGAAAAAAGAAGTATCCCTATGCTAAACTATAAAACATCATGAACACATTTTTATTCTGTTAAAAAAGAAAAAACATGATGTGTAGCCCAATGCCTGGCACAATTAAAATATTTTATGAATGAATGAATGAATAATATCCGATTCCAGATTTGTACTACCTATATATCCTAAATATATAAATCTTTACTCATACTTGGAGATAAGGCCATTTGGAAAGTATTGCTCTGTTTTAAAGACCAAGGCATGAAACTCACAGCACTGCTTATTCATCTGCTCAGTGTTATAAGAGAATGAGAGGATAACAGGGTGCAAACTGCTTTATAAGGCTCATAAGTATCAAATAGTAATATACCCTTTAAGTCGTTTCTTTAAGAGAAGAATGAAATCTCTTCAAATTCTTGTCAATGCACCTAATTATTTTATCAAACACTCTACTTTGTTAAGTCAGACATAACTAAATTATACCAAAACTTATTGTATGGTCACTATTTATTTCATTCTGAATGTCCCACAACTTTGTCTTTATGAACTTTTGTAAACGTCTATGAGTTTTATAAGGGCCGATGGGTGAATATGCATCTGTTTTGTGCTTGAATTTGTTAAAAACCAAAGTTTTATCTCAATAGAGCTATTGTATTAACTGCCTCAAATTCAAGTATGGGGTGTAATATGAAATATCAATAATTATAAAATATCCAAATCATTTAGTTGTTTGTTTAACCTTTTTCCAAATGTTACTTATAAAAACAAGAGACACTGCACTGTTCATCCCCGTTACCTACTTTAAAGCTGTTAAACAAGTACCTCTAACTAATATTAAATTGGAAAGAAAGAAAACAAAATCTCGAGTGTTTTGACTTACTTGTTTCTCCACTCTGTTTTCCTGTCTTCCTTACTGTCAGCACACAGATTGTGTAGGCCTGGTGACAAGTTGAACAAAAGGCCTTTTACTGTTCTTTTGATTTGTACAATAACATGCTAATTGCAAACCTGAGCCTTTCTCTGCCCTATTGATCACATAAACACCTTTGCCAATTGATACTCCCCAGAATATCAAAAGACATCCAATAAAATTAAACACAAAATAAAGTCTCTGTCTGCCCTCTTCCAAGTAAATATAATCCCAAGTCATCTGTAATCTCACATTGTTGACAAGGCCTGTTTTAAAACAATACTGAAAAATCAGAAAGACCTTTTTTCCCCCGCCCTCTGGAAGCCCTCTCTCCACCACCTCTAGCATTTCAGATCAGCATTCATTTTCTTATTTACCAATAACCAAGGGCTAGATTTACAGGAGGAATTAATAGCGATCATTACAATACAGAAAGCAACAGCTGCACCTATTCAGCTCTGTGTTTGTGGTGCAGTTATGAGGACCAACAGAAACCAATCTAGACACAGGGCTTAGTAATGTCATCTTTCAACTTGAAGCAAACTTCTTGCTGTTTATTTTAGTAAATACATGCATGTAACACGTTTGGCCTTGATCTTACTTGAATATAAATATTGATATATTGATAATACTCTTGTCCTTATTGAATCTGAATAAGTAAGGAGGAGAAAGAACTTATTCATGTGACAAAAGTTGCTGCATTTACTAATGAGCTTGCTGAGTCTAGTAAAATCTCAGCTATCAGAGCCCTCATAGAGCAACATTTCCAATCCAGAATCTACCAAGATCCAGGAATCAAACAAATTAAAAAAGGAAACTTGAGGAAATGAAATGATTGTCACACTTTGTATGTGTTAATTTGATATGCTTGTCAAACAGGAATACCTCAATCTTTTACTCAACACCTGACGTATTCGGTTGTTAAATTTTCGACCTCAGAGTCAATTACTATCAATAAAAAGAGGGCTATGGATATGTGTCCCCTGCAAATATCATGTTGAAATTTGATCCCTCGTGTAGAAGGTGGGGCCTAATGGCAGGTGTTGGCATCAGGAGGGTGTTTCCCTCATTGGTGACTAGAGCTATCCCTCTGGTCTAATGAGTCCTTGCTCTGATTGCTACAATTCGTTCCTACAAGAACTGATTGCTAAGGGTGCCTGGCGCCTGCATCTTTTCTCTCCCTTTCTCTCTTGTAATGTGATGCTCCCCTTCACTTTCTGCCATGAGTAAAATCTCCCCGAGTCCTCACCAGATGCAGACGCTGACACTATGCTTCTCACACAACTTGCCAAACCGTGAGCCAAATAACCCTCTTGATAAATGACCCAGCTCAAGTGTTTCTTTATCACGACACAAATGAACCGGGACAGGCTGTTATGGGCAGGAACGCTGAGAACGTTGAGAAACTGCATAATGGCAAAGAATGACTCTATTTTATAACCCCTCAATGACATTCTCATTATAGAAAAATTCTAAAATTATCACTGTCCAATTCTGGTGTATATACCTGTTAGATACAGAAAAATTTTGAGAACCTAACAGATATTTAAAAAGAGATGATACACTCTATTTACAGCCTGAAGAATGTTTATTTATACAGCACTGATTATTTATTTGTTTCCTGTCTCTGGCCACCTAGAAATAATGCCCTACATAGCAAAAATGTTTTGATAGAATAACCTGGTCGTGGCATTGTCTGTCTTCGACTTACCGATATTTTCATACTTTCCCTGAATGATCACTATCACGGCTAATACTCTACAATAAACCAGCTCGAAACAAAGTTGCTTAAAACAGCATTTTATTATTTTTCTCCATTTTGTGGGCTGGCTAGCCTCCAATGGACAATTCTGATATCCGTGCATGGTGAGCCGAGGTTCCTTATGTGACTATACTGAGCTGGGACTCAGTCAGGGCCAGAGCACGTCCGTGCTGCAGCTGGGATGGATGGGTGCAATGGCTAGGGGCTGACTGGGCCTCTTTTCTCTCTGGATGGTTTCGCATCATTATCTAGCCTGAGTTTCATCCCATGATGCCTGGATTTCAAAAAGGTGGAAGCACAAACTAGAAGTTCTCTTAAGGACACTTCTGGATGTCCCACAGAGTCATTTCTGCCACATCACCGATCAAAGGCAAGTCACAGGGCCAGCCCAAGTTCAAAGAGAGAAGAAAGAACTCCACCACTCAATGGGAAGAACAGCCCACAAGAATAAGAAGGGGAGGAATTGTTGGCAGCCCTGTTTGCATATAATCAGTTAGTTATGTTCACCAATTTCTTCAGATACCGTAAACTCCTAAGTGAAGACCAGGTCGTCAGCAAAAAAGGCAGACATGAGGTCCGAGTAGACAAGGTCAGCACCCAAGATATCGTCATCAAGGAAGCAGGTTTTTGTCAGTGTCCAGAGGCTTTTTAGCTAACATAAACAGCAACAGGATTGGAAGCCAGGTGTAAGGGGAAGTCAGCATCCCGAGATGCTGAGCCAAAATGAAGGCCAGAACAGGCAGAGAAGAAGAGAGGGATATCGTTTGGAAAAGAATCTCTGCATCTCTTCAGGCATCTCAGTTTAGGCGGAAGTGTAATAGATATATATCGTGTATTGATGACACTGGGGGCTGCTTGCCCATTGCCTTTGTTTTGTGCACTAAGAACTGTACCTTTGCAATAAATTTCAAAAGGACGATGGACTTTGCAGGGTAACTGCCAAATGGAAAAACTGGTTACAGGGAAATGAGAATCCAAACAAAGACAAATTGGTGTTACTCAAAAGACAAGCTAACTTCTAGTTTAAAGTTCTCATAAATACAAGGTAACAACAAAAATCTGTGGTAAGAACTGGATGTTTTAAAGAAATTGATAATATGTAATAAGAAAAAGTGTGTATAATGATGACCATAAAATCTTATAGAAGCACATAAAAAAAGACCTAAACAAATAGAAAGATAAGCTATTTTGTAGCATGGGATGTCTTAGCAGCATAAAAAACCCATTTTTTGGCATACGAATATGTATTATCAATGCACTTTCAATTAGAGTCCCTAAAGAATTATTCTCAGCCGGGCTCGGTGGCTCAGCCTGTAATCCCGCGCCCTTGGGAGGCTGAGGTGAGT